>NC_052513.1:43356348-43390952 GCF_014356525.2 Nilaparvata lugens | reverse complement strand
ATTACTGTAAGCCCTGGATCAAAACCCGATTAATTTATCATAAAACTAACATCAATTTTTCATTGAAAATCAATCAAAACCTGGACACCAGTTAGTCACGATCAGACACGTTTAGTCACATTAATTCACATTGTTGCTCATGAAGACATGTCTAATTGCAATGACTAATCGGTGTGTGCTGCTTCATAAGCAACTATGTGAAGTATTGTGACTAAACGTGTCTGATCGTGTCTTGTCTTGACTAACTGGTGTGCGCCTAGCCTAACTAATAATACCAGTAGTCAACTGGTTATAAGAATGTAATATATATGTTAAACTATTGGTGGGTATTTTATCATGCAACAGTGACCTAGGAGTGCCTAGATAGGATATATATTATAGTAATGTATATGGTGTATATACCATTGTACATTTGTAAATTAATTTATATTGGAAAAATATTATTCCAGACCGACACTAAGGAATTCGCCACTAAATTTTAGCAAATCCTGCTCACTATATTTCTTCTCTTGGCCTAGAAAATTAGAAAAAGTTGTATATATTGTGACATTTTGTGAAAAATAAAATATGGTGAGCGATATGCTACACAGATAAGTTTGAATTGTTTATCGTTTATCATTCAAGAGCAAGTGCTCATCCAATTCAACAATTTCACATCTATTCCGTTAACATTCATTACATATTGCATTCATCCGAATTTCACATTCAACATGAATGTTTTGAGTGCTAATAAGTAGAAGGAATTTTGTTATCAATTCGGATCTTAATCTTTCTAAATTCAAAATTAATTATTTCAATGTGGAAATTAGTGAAGAATTGGAAAGTCGTACATAACCTTTATTTGGACAATTTATTTTATGAAATTGGGATGAAAAGAAGTTTTGGACTGTAGTCTGTTTTTTTTGTCCTTAAGTTGATTGTAAATAATGAATAAATAAATAAACATTGGCATGTCTATTCGGTTAACATTCATTACACATTTTAATTGTGTAAATTGTTCTTATTGTTTTATTGTGAATAATAATTAAATTGGACAAGAGGTCGAATAAATAGTGTTTCTCATTGCAATAGTAACATGTTGTAACTTGAACTGTTCAATCTTGATTTTATTTTGTGATTAGTCTGAGAACATAATTTATTTCAAATTGTGAGTTATTAAAACTCAAATTCACTCACATATCAGAAAAAAAATATTTACTTTATTTAAAATTGTGAAATATACAGTGTAGAAAAATGAAGAAAAATGTATCTTTCCATTCACAATAGAGCTACTGGATTTTCAATTCAAATCAACTGATAAAATATGGAGTATTATGAAAATTCCCTATGGAATATTTATGATGAAACTTCATTTAAAAATTGTAAGCTTTCCAGTATATTACTAAAGAAAAATGTATATCTGGATTCTCAAGAGAGAATTAAATGTGTGTACAGTTTCAGTTTCTTCATGGGACTAAATTTTAAAAATTTTGTTATAAAAATTCCCTACAGAAGATTTATGACAAAACTTCATTTAAAAATAAATTGTAAGCTTTTCAGTATATTACTAAAGAAAAATGTATCTCTGGATTCTCAAGAGAGAATTAAATGTCCGTACAAGTTTCAGCTTCTAGCAACGATGAGTCAGTGGATGAGAAGGATGCAATTGTTGACAAGGATGAAGTCATAGGTCAAAGCACTTTTGAAGACGATATTCCCATACAAGATGTTACCAAAGAGAAACAATTTACTTACGCTATTGTTTCTCTATGATGTTACTAATAATATGAACTTGGATAGCAATGAGAAAGGATCTGATGAAATATCACTACTTGTACTACTGATAAGACACGTAAACGAAATTCTCAGCCAAACAAATGGAATAGGAATATCACAAAAAGTAAAAGATTGTGTGGTAATGAATATGTTTCTCGATCAGGAACAGTTAAGTTGAAGAAAACATTGGTTTCAATCATGTCAGTGTAGAATAAAAATATAACAACAGTTGCTTTTTAGGAAGGCTCCAGACAATAGAGAAAACCTCTTATGATAATATGATTAGAGTACATAGAGACATTGCAGTCAACCGACCAAGGGAAAACAAGATTACCCACGATATCAAAAATGTGATTCGTCGTTTAATCAACGGAGGAATAAGAATTACACACTTTCTGAGCACAGTGGCTCATGGTGTCGACAACATTGTCAATAGGCCACTGCCTCAGAATGAGTGGTTCCTTCTTGTTATCGCTGGAGAGGAAGAAGTGATGTGAGAAGGTAAGAGTCAGATTGGCGAGATAACCATTGCAATCAATGGTTGTCAGCCAAAAGTTACATATTACTTGTACCTTAATTTTAGTACGGTATGTGGAAATTATCTATATATATAAAAGCGAAATGGCACTCACTGACTGACTGACTGACTCACTCACTCACTCACTCACTCACTCGCATAACTAAAAATCTACCGGACCAAAAACGTTCAAATTTGGTAGGTATATTCAGTTGGCCCTTTAGAGGCGCACTAAGAAATCTTTTGGCAATATTTTAACTCTAAGGGTTGTTTTTGAGGGTTTAAAGTTCGTCTTTTAGCATGTATATTCTTCTTCTCCCAATCTCTTAATTATAATTGAAATTTCCATATCATATGTTACTATAGAACTATAATCTAGATAGAGTACCTCTTCGAAACAGTTGTTAACTGGCAACTAAATTAATAATTTTGTCAGGTTGGCATTAAGTTGAGTTGACTTTGTTAGGTTGGAACCAAGTTGAAGAGTTAAATGCATTTATCGCGGAAAAATTGATTGGGCACTGCTACTTCAATCCTGGGAATATTATGTCAGGCTCGCTTCGCTCGCCATATCCGTTTAGCCAGCCGTTTAGTCTGGACCCCCGACTGGATTGTCCCAACATATGATAAAAATGCCCAAATGAAAATGCAGGCGAGCGAAGCGAGCCTGCTGATCTCATTCTTGGACGATCCTGTCGGGGGTCCAGGGGGCGGAGCCCCCTGGCTAGACGGATATGGCGAGCGAAGCGAGCCTGACGGCTAGTAATTTATATTAAAGCGACAGAGTAATTTTTGAAGAGTTATTTTTCATTTCCAATGGGATCACCAATGTTCTTTTGTATAGTGTTTAATATATTGGCTCAATTGTTTATCATATACAATCAGTGAATATCAAATCCCAGTGTTGATAAAAGTGAATTTTCTAGTGTCGAGTTCAATCTAGTGTGAGTGTTGGATACAAGGATAAACAGTTAAGGTTATTTGGCTTACATATTACTATGTAATATATAGCCAAATATACAAAACTCTCTCCACTCTCATATAGAGCTCCAAGCTGCACTGTTGCCTGCAAGATTGCATGCTTCCTTTCTCCCCTCACTGGAAAAATTGAATCTTCAATCAACATTCTTGTTAAGTGACTCTACAATTGTCTTATCTTAGTTCCTTATACCACCCTACAAACTACAAAAGTTTGTCACAAACCATTTAGTGAAAATCCTAGAATTAATAAATATTGTAGATTGGAATCATATTAGTACAGATCACAATGTTGCTGACGTGGGTTCAAGAGGAGTTTATCCCTAAACTCTGTGTGATGCACAAGCTTCGTTTAGTGCTCCAAACTCCTTATGACACCCTAAAAGAGTGGATATTGACCAACTGTAAGAATAAGGAAAACCTGAAGGCCTGCAAAATTCTCTGAATCACTAAAGAAAAAGGTATCTTTCGATTCACAAGATAGCTACTGGATTTTTTATTCAAATCAACTGATAAAATGGAGTACAACTGATAAAATGGAGTATTATAAAAATTCATAACAGAAGATCTATGATGATACTTTATTTCAAATTGTAAGGTTTTCAGTATATTACTGAAGAAAAATGCATCTCTGGATTCTAATTCTCAAGAGAGAATTAAATGGCCGTACAAGATACAGCTTCATCATGGGACTACATTTTCCAGAAGTAAGTTATATAATATTGATAGCTACTACAGTGTAACTTGGTTATTGACATTTCCTCGGATCAGGAAACAGCCATGTTGGCGGCTGTTGAAAAGTATGACAAAAATGGAATTTTTAAAAGACAAAAATTTGCAATAACGACATATGTAGAATTTCCTTCAAGATTGCATGTACTGAGCTGCATGCAGTGCGATAGTTACGCCAAAAGAGTGAGAGTTTTGCTCACAGACTTGAAAAACTTTTGAAAGACAAGAATTTGCAATAACGCCAGATATTGATGTTACGCCAAAAGAGTGAGAGATGATGTTACAGACTTGAAACACTTGAAATAGTAATCAATTTGAAAATAAAAGCTAATTACCAGTATTATCTATTACCGTACCACATTCAATTGCACCAGTAGTCCACATCAGATATCATATTATACCACATCTTCTTGTTTATACTATTCAGTTGGCCAGACTGAAAAACGAGACTTAAAAGCAAGTGTTATTAACTTCATATTCTTCATAATGATCACAGTTTCATGGTCCAGTTCAATGTTTCTCAATAGTGCTCAACAGACAACGTCGACATTTACAATATGAAAAAAAGATTGTTACATAGACATGGACAATAAACCAGCTAATGCTACACCATGTGCCAACATCAAACTGGTAATAGAACATATCGATATGTTATCCCAGATGGATAATTATTATTTTATAAACTATGAACACTGAAAATGGTCTCACCACTTTTTAAACAAAATAATAAACATGCAAAGAGCCCACCCCAGCAGCTGAGTGCATCTTTAAAAAAAATTAGATTTAATGGGCTAAATGAGAATTTAACTTTTTTGATGAATTCAAAAACATTGCAAAGATATGTTTTTATTTTGAATATGATTATTGTTTTTTTTTTATTAATAATAATTAATTTTATCTTTCAAACCCTTAAGGTTTCTTTATCTTTTAGGTCAAGCTTATATTTTACTGCTGAAAAGATACAAGAAAACAATACTTATCTGCCAGTCTGAACACTTCCAATGATTTGTATAAAAACAATTTCTGTCAAGAAAAAACATTCAGTTTGTTAACAGGAAAGTTTTTAGTAAGAATGACCCTCCACTATCTTTTTGAAAAGAACTGGCAACCGAGTGCGCATGCGGTCATCAGCACTAGATAATGACGATGAGATTTGCTCAGATACTATTGCACTGATGAATGAGCTTCCATCAAGTCCTGATTTTATTGAGTGTTCACAGGATGCAAAAGATCTGGAGGAAAGATCTCATAAAAAATTCTTTCCACTTTATTTTATTAATATTATTTGGGAAATCCAATTTGAAACTATGGAACCGGCAATGCAGAATCAATTTGATATACTGAGAAACGACCATGAATCATACACTCATCATAAGCCTGCAATAATACTAAATACTAATTATGATATAAAATTATACTAATAATTAATTATGATATAATTAGTATTTACTATTATAATTGTCATAATTATCATTCTCACTTCAAGGATTAGGTTTAAGTGAGGTTACTGCAAGCGCAAATGAAAGATTCTGCAGCGTTTCGTTCGGTCGAGTTTGAACGAACAGGTTCCATCGCAACAGAGAAGATTAGTGTGCACTAAATTGACTGGGACAGAGTATCTCCAACAAAACTACAGAATAAAGAAACGGTCGATCAACCAAACGATGAATTAAGTTGAAAGTATCAATCAAACTACAAAACAAAATATATATAAATTATTTAAAACATTTTAATAATATATTTCAATCTTTTTTTGCAGTCTCCCAAGTAGCAAAAAAATATTGTCTCATTATTGCCACAACATTCAGCAACATTGTTGAAGATATTTTCATTATGATATTGTAGCAATATAGTCATAATATTGTTGCAATATCAAATTATATTTTACATAAATATTGTTCAGCAATACTTAATAATATCTATACAATATTGTTGCAATATTTAATAATATATAATGTAAACAATGTTCGGCAATATTGAGATAATATCAATACAACATTGTCACGATATTAAATTATATATTATGTAAATATTGTTCAGCAATATTTAATAATATCTGTACAAAATTGTCGCAATATTGAATTATTTATCATTTAAATATTGTTTGACAATATTGAGATAATATCTGTACAGTATTGTCGCAATATTGAATGATTTATCATGTGAATAATGTTTGACAATATTGAGATAATATCTGTACAAAATTGTCGCAATATTGAATGATTTATCATGTAAATATTGTTTGACAATATTGAGATAATATCAATACAGCATTGTCACAATATTAAATTAAATATCATGAAAGTATCGTTTAACAATATTGAGAAAATATCGATACAGCATTGTCGCAATATTAAATGATATACTATGCAGATATTATTAAACAATTTTCAGATGATATGAATACAACATTGGCACAATATTGGATGATTCATCATGTAAATAATTGTTTAGCAATTTTGACATAATATCAATATAGCTTTGTCTCAATATTGAATGTTATATCATGTATTTTTTTCAGCAATATTTAATTAAGTAGGCCTAATATCTATTTACTTTGTCATATTGTAATGTGATTATTGATCCAGCAATAATGTTGTAATTATGGCTTAATATTTAGTGTTAATTTTCCATATCCATGGAAAAGTTCCATAAAGTTGTATATATATATATATATATATATATAGTTCTTATAATCTGTCAGAATATAATAATTTGTCAAATTGTTTTTGAAGAGATATTGTGGTTTTTCTCCATAATGAAAAAATATGACAATTTGTCAAATATTTCTCAGTAATACAATTATATTTCAATGACATCCTTGGAAAAGAAATCTGGTGTGTGGTACAGTCACACATCTTTCCTTGCCATTTAAATTGGTATATAGCTGAGGATCAATAATAGTCATTCGCGAACCGTCTATAGTCTGTGTAAAATGAGTTGAGACTTGGCCCTCCATCCGAAGAAATTACAAGGGTTGCCAAATCGTATACCATGTCATGTCAACAAATCAGATATTTGATCAAGTTGATTAAAATTTCTAATTGATTAAGAGCCACCCAGCAGCTAAGTGCATTAGCTAAAAAAAGGTTTCAAGTTTGAAGGATTAAAAGAAAAATTAACTTTTTTGATGAATTAGGAAACATCGCAAAAATATACTTTTAATTTAAAATATGATTATTATTTTTGATCAATTATGAATAATTGATCTGTTGTATTGGACCTCATTGACAAACTACCTGAAAAAGAAGGTTGTAGTTTGTATTTTGATAACTTTTTCACAAGCATCACATTGCTTGAAACACTAAAGGAAATGGGATTACATGGTACAGGAACAATGAGAGCTAATCGTGTTGAAAAAGCTCCTCTAACTGATGTAAAAGCAATGACCAAAAAGGAAAGGGGAACATGTGAGTCAATAACTGATTCAAATTCTGGAGTGACACTTGTCCGTTATATGGACAATAATGTTGTGACTATGGGTTCAACAAAGGGGGGAATTTCACCTAAGTCCAAAGTAAAGCGCTACAGTCAAGCACTGAAGAAGCATGTGCTTGTTAATCAACCTGCATCAATAGTTCTGTACAATACCTACATGGGTGGAGTTGACAGGATGGACGAAAATGTGGCAAAAATGAGAGAGAACATACGGGGTAAGAAATGGTATTGGCAGCTACTATCTTTTCTTTTGAATGTCTCCATGAACAATGCTTGGCAGCTCTATCGTTGGAATGTGAAGACTAAACCTCAGCAGCTTGATCTTCTAAATTTCACTCGTACAATATGCCTGAGTTACTTACAAAAGTATGCACAACGCCCAAGTATTGGAAGACCGCGACGCCTGGTAGCAGCTGTTGAGAAGAGAGTGACAGAGCACGTTCGCTTTGATGAAGTGAACCATATTATAACAAAAAATGAAAAGCAAACAAGATGTGCACTATGCAAAAAAAATTCAAGAATGAAATGTAAGAAATGTAACATTGCTTTACATACTCATTGTTTTGAAGCTTTCCATAAGAAAGTCTAGATAATACCCTTGATATTTCAGAAATTTATTCTTACTATTTTGACTAGTTCAATATTTTTAGCATTGGAAATAACCATTTATAGTAGACTATTGTAGTATAACTTAATTCTCTTTTTTCTCATTATCGACATGGAATATTGTTCAAGATAATAAAAATATACAAATAAACCACATTTTTGACATTTTAAAGATGATAAGATGTTATTTAAAAACACCTCCCCTTTTGTGCCCGCTGTTCCCAATTGGGAACATCTGTTATTTCAAATATGGCGAATATTTAACCTTCAAAAATGAATATTACTCATTGAATACAACCTCATGAACAAGAATTGACGAGAAAATAATATATTTTCAGGATAAAATTAATTTGGGTCTAAATGGGTTAAATAAATACTATTGCAAGCTTATTATTTTTGATCATATGTTTGTACATTGATTTTATAAACAAGGACTGTGAATTTTGATATGAAACTCTTAACATTCAGTTTTCCACTTTTATTACGATATTAAATGATTATTCTTTTCCGATCGTTGTATTGTTTTTGCTAACCTAATAAATAAATGAATAATTATTCAGTATAAATGTACGTATAAATGCTTATAAGATCAAGAATAAGATGCAAGCTTCTTATAGTATAAGCTTCTTATAAATAGTGCAATAGTATTTATTTAAAATAATTTTAATTATTATTTTTCAATCACTTGATAATGCTGGCATCATAGCCGAAATATGTTGTGAGTAAAGAATTTAAAGAAAGGGTACTTGGATTTTCATTTTTATTTCTATTCAAGAGTAGCCTTAACAAAAAATCCACATTCTGTGTGAACTGCTAAGAAAATCGACAGAAATTTATAAAGAGTCTCAAAAGGAAACAAATTGAGAGTGATAATTTAATTTTATAAGAAGATTTTTAGGCCAGAAACACTAGGATTTTTAACCGTGTACCTACCTATAAATTCCACTGATTGAAATATAACCTAGCACTTAGAACAAACTCAAAAATTATTTGCATACATAATCTGTTTTCTAAGTTCAGTTCAATTTGTGATGTTTTTGGAAATTGTAAAAGAATCACAGTTCACATTATGAATTCAACAGACATAATGAAATAAAAACACACATATGTTTTTTTTCGAATTCTACACAGTTTCATTCTGTACAGGACCATGGATTCGTGACCACACTGATCACATTTTTCAGTCAACTTAAAAAAAAATGTGACCTGTGTGGTGACGAAACCATGGTCCTGTACCGAATAAAACTGTGTAGAATTTGACAACATATGTGTCTTTTTATTTCATTATGAAACATATTGACAATATTGACAATAACTCAGTCGAGTTTTCAACAGACATACGTGATCCCTTTGAGAATATTGTACTTCAATTTTATTATTCAACTTAAGTATTTTGTTTTTCATTTGTTCAAAGGAGACATATGTTGCGTCATGCGCCGACAAAACCTCAGAAGGGCGCACAATTACTAGCATAATGGGGAAGCTGGTGACGCTCGACGTAGCCGTTAACTTCTCTTGGAAGGGAGTGCAACGGAAAGATCATAAGATAGAGAAGAAACCATTTAAGGATCTTCTGATAGCCAAAGTTATGATTGGTAAGATTCCAGCTAATTTCTCCTTTTGCAGTTTACTGTCGCTTGCTTTATATTTCATAAACTACGCTAATTTGGCAATATCAATATCAGGTAGACAAAATACCACTTGAATAGAAAATTCGACTTCACTGACTCAAAAAATTCAATTTGTCTTCAAATATTACATCCACAAACATCGTAGTCAAGTGGTAGAGTGGACATTACTGTCCAAACTTCGCCACGTCATTGAAATAAAGAAGTCATCCTATCCTATTGAATGAATAAAGTAATCATTCCATCCAGGATCTGGAATATTGAATCTCTAAGTTGATTTTTTTTAACTTGGGAGGTGGTCATTATTAGGCTGATCATTAATTCGTATCGGAAATATTAATTGATTTGTCTTTGATTAATACTTCATATAGCTTCGAAAGGGTTTGTCCTATTGATTTGAGGTAATCACTATTCAATTCATACTGGAATTCTATATTGGAATAGAATAGAATAGTTGCCTTCATTTCAACCTCGGAGGGCAAAGTTAGGGCGGAAGGAAGTTAGGTGGTATCATGCACAACAAGACCATCTTTCAATTTCCAATAAAGAAATACTATATGGAGAACTAGAGATAAATTACTTTCATCCAAATAAATTTTGTTCTATTTTGAGTTTCTAGGATATCAAGATAATAGGCCTACTAGAGACTCCATTGTCTAGGACACTCTTAATCCTACATATAATAGAAGACAATCATGATTTCATTACTGATTATTGAATATTTTCATCGGAAATTCATTAATACTACAATTTTCTTACAACATGTTCATTAGATTCGCTTGTTCCTTTTAAATTATTTCACCCCGACTTTTTATCGGGTTTTCTGAAGCCTTTCCTGTTCATGTTTCATTACAATCTGCCTATTACATGATAAATCATGATCCATGAGGTATTTTTCCTTCTCATCTTATCTTCCTAGCCGATTCCACTTAGAACAAGTAGTTTTCTTCATACATTGTTTGTTCTTTATACATTGTTATTTGTACTTTTCTCTCGCATTGTAATGAGTAATGTGTGAGATTGGTGTTCTAATGATTTTTTTTTGTTACAGCTGCTACAAAACGGTGCTGGCCAAAATCAGAGTTAAAGCAAGTCCAATTGAAAGCGGCTACATGGCTTGCTCAAGCCCAATCAAAGTTGGACAAAATGTAAGCATTCATCTCACAATCAATTTCTCTAGAAAATCTGTATTGGAAAAATGTATTACACGACCATCTTCCCATTCGAAAAATTTGAGCTAGGATTCAATATGACTGATCCAAGATGGCGGACCAAATTTTTAATGTCATGATTCAGTGGAAAATTTTAGCACAATCCCCCACGTCACCTACCATCAAATTACCTCTATGAAAAGTATCAAGCCGTTTCCAAACCTTTTACTCACTCTGTATTGAGCTGTTTCCTGAATAAGCATCTTTCGCCCAAGGTTATTGAAAAAAAAGATCTGATTTCAACATTACAGAAACGTGATATCATTAATAAAACATTGGTAAAAATGTAAAACTCCAATTGATTATTATTTTTTTGTATTAAAGCAACCTAGTGGATGTTATGAGCCATAAAAGCTCAATATGATTAATATTTTCAATGCACCAGTCGTGATCTCCAGTGTAGTCGGGCGATCTCTGATCTGTAGCCTACTATTTTTCAGGATCCCCATCATGTTTAGTTCTCTCAAATCAGAATAATCTTGTTTTTAATAACCTTGTCATTCACCAACCAACAAAATTTATCGGGTACTCTAGCTAACTACATTCTGGAGGGAAAGTTGATTGGCATGATTGTGTAAAACTTGTAAAACTATTAGAAAATCGAAAGACTAAAATTGATTCAGATGTGCTATGGTTTGACTTTTTTTTCTTCTTTTGATCGGGATTTCTGAAATTTGAGTCACTTTAACACAATCACTGCCATCTAAGGTTTTCTCCAGAATCGGATTCTCTACACTTTCTATCAATAAAAAATACAAGTTTATGATTTCATATTCAATTATAACCCTTCAGTATTAAAAATACAAATTGATCATCTATTTTCTGCTTTGTATTAGTTTCTTTCTGATTTTTTTATTATTTTCATTTTTTTCCAGGAATCAGCCAACACCAGCTACAACAGACCAGCTAATCGACATCGATTGTGAAGATGAGCTTGTCAAATAGATAAGAATATAGTACATAGAAAAGATAGTAGTGACATCATAAACAATAAATTAGTAATCGATTATAATTACGGTTTTTAATTGAATAATCAATCCCTGAAACCTCAATATTGTTGAAAATATTAATTGAAATTTACAAAATTGCAAAAATTTATTTAGGCTATAATATATTTTTTAAATTGTGAAATGAGGGTACAGTTACACTATGAGCAAGTTTGCTCATATAAGCGCTTTCAAGCTGGTAGTGAAAACATACAGGTAAAAACAGAATCTGGTAACATGCATAGAAACACCTCATGACATGCACAGAGAGAATAGAACTAATCCATGAATAATGCAGAGTTAGTTCCATTCTCTCCGAGCACATCATAACGTGTTTCATCCATTTGAAAAAATGTTTTTCACCTGTAAGTTGGCACTAGGTACCTAGGTGCTAGGTTCTCACAACACTGTGGAATAATTTTCTCACAATATTATGGGATAATTTTTCCACAATTTTTTGTGGAAAAATTCGGTTGAATATCAATATTGTGTTAATATATTTTAATATTTCAGGAAAATATTTTCCCAACATCAACCAATATTTTCAAATATCGTAGGAAAAATATTGAAGGTTTCATAAAGATATTGTCAGAGTATTCTGACAACATTGACCAACATTTACAACACATTGAACAATGTTGTGATAATTTTTGTCACAATATTGAGACAATATTTTTTAAAAAATGTTGTCTCAATATTGTGACAATCAATATTTTCCAATATTTTTTCAAAATATCTTGGCAATATTTATTTACCAACATTGCTATAATATTTTCAAAAAAATATAAAAGGTTTCATAAAGATATTGTCAGAGTATTCTGACAACATTGACCAACATTTCCAACACATTGAACAATGTTGTGAAAATTTTGTCACAATATTGAGATAATATTTTTTTAAAAATGTTGTCTCAATATTGTGACAATATTTTCCAATATTTTTTCAAAATATCTTAGCAATATTTACCAACATTGCTATAATATTTTCAAAAAAATATTAAAGGTTTCATAAAGATATTGTCAGAGTATTCTGACAACATTGACCAACATTTACAATATATTTAACAATATTGGGAAAACATTCCTTCCAATATTAAGACAATATTGTTTTGCTACTTGGGCTGTGTTCTCGCGAGTATCTCTAGAGCTTTCAAATATGTTTTTACAAATTTGCAGTTTTGCGAAGCAGTTTTATACTAATCTGTTCAAGGCGATTTTTTCTCCTACATTTCTACTTCAACGAAATTCGTGAGTTGTCTACTTCTAGATTAGGAAGTAGATGATCTAAACTAGAACTGGAAGTTCGAAATTTAAAGTGCTAATTCAAATTCAATTGACTGTGCTGATGTGACAGGATAGCTCCAATGTTAAATGTAAGACACGTTGCATCTACTTCCATAGTTCATGTGCCAATCATAAAGGATTTTCAATAAAAAAAAAATGCCAAAGGATCCATGTGAAGGATGTTTTAAAGAAAAAATAAGAAGCATGTCAGACTGTTTCTGGAGAAGAGGCTTTGATCGCCAGACTCAACAATTCGATCAGGAAAATATAACAAGATGAAAAGAAAATGGAACAACATCAATAGGTAATTTCAATCAATGTGGTGTGATGAGGTAGATTGCACACACATTCCAATATTCAAAATCCCAACAGGGAAAATGGAAAAATCTTTCAAACCTGACAACATTACCTCTCCATTGAAATAATGATATATATGAAAAATGCTATTGTCTATGCACAAAACTATTCTTTGTTATTTTTAGATTGCTTTCAAAAAGCATTATCTTTCCCTATACCTGGAAACTCCTCGGTTGGTCAACCGAGAGTAAATTGCTGTCATGTGAACAGGCTCTAAGGGATACTTTGATGTGATAGAGTTCAAATACCTGATTTCTGGTCATAGCTATATTAGTTGTGATAGAGACTTTGAGAAACGAAAACGCACATTGAAGGCAATGATTCCGAAAGACTTGGAGAACATTGTTACAAGTGCTAGACCACAAAATCCTTTCAAAGTAATTGAGATGTGTGGAGGTGATTTTTGTGACTTTGGTGCTTTAGCAAAATAGTTTATTAAAACTGATAACATTAAACTAAGTAAAGTTTCACACCTGAGTATTTATTGTCTGGGTTTAACCGGGAACAGTTGAAATAATATACTCTCATAATGAGATAGTTGAATGAGAAGCTTTCAAGGTAATTAGCCATAAAAGTTTCAGCTTCTTCATGGGACTACATTTTCCAGAAGTTATAAGTTATAAGAATAAGGAAAACCTGAAGGCCTGCAAAATACCCAGGACTTCAAGAGGGCGCTGAACCCCCAACAAACTCCTTATGACACCCTAAACGAGTGGATATTGACCAACTGTAAGAATAAGTAAAACCTGACGGCCTGCAAAATACCCAGAACTTTCAGCACAAGTGAAGGACCAGAGGAGGCAAAATGAGGAGGAAGCAGGTGCTTCTCTTGTTGACACTGAAGGAGTTGAAAATTTTTCCAAAATATGAGTCTACACAATCCAAATCAGAGGGAAAAAGTGGTACTTCCCCCTTAGAGAAGTATTTATTTCATAGAGAATGGAAGATTCTACAAAAGGAAAATTTGTTCTAATGACATTTGTAGAATTTCCATCTATGTGGAGTGGTTGGGTCTAGTTTCATGGAGAATGGAAGATTTTACAAAACGAAAATTTACAATCTAGTAGAGTGAGAATTCAGTTTCTCATCTAAAATATTGAAAAGTGAATATAGAATAATCTTCTTACAAAATTAGTGTAATAGCCTAGTCTGTTACTCTTCACTGAGCTGTTCTTCAAGGTGAAATTAGTTATTTATAATTTTGTAGAATAGAATTATTAGTATGTTTTATTGTTTATGTATGTTTTACTTGTCAAGTTTGAAATGTATGCTGTATGAATGTTTCAGAAAAAGTGACAGCCCTGCAACCCGTGAAAGAAGGGAGGGGGCCTTCCACATTGCCGATGAACTTCAACATTGTATGCGATTTCCAAACTGTGGCTAAACAAATTTAAAAAATTCGTCGAGCCCGGTGCAGTTGAAAACGACGATTTATTTTGCTCGCTTGCCTCCTGCGTTTACAAGGATAAAAATTCAACATCTGTCAAACTGAGTTCATCGCCATTCTGGATCCAAAAACCTGGAGAATTAACTATGAATATCCCGACTCCATCCCCAAAAAACTCATGATGGCAGTGAATTGTAATGATGGCTTGTTTTGTCAGTTGTGCAAGTGTGAGGTTTTTGAGGGTGATAATGCACAAATGTGTGAGGGATTGTGTCACTCATCATATGGGATTGAATGAGATCATCATAATGTATTCAAAACATGACATCTGTTTGTTCTATCGACACTAAGAAGCAAGTTGCCAAGTTAGAACAGAAATTGGAACAAAAATTTGGACCGCTGTCATCTGGCAACATTGACAAGGCATTCCTCAAGTCCCTGAGTATCTAACTCAGGAGAATCTGATATATCAGGTGCAGGAGACAAGTCCAAAAAAGGCACCCCAAACAAACTTCCTCAGAAAACAATCTTCACTCAATTGAGAAACCAATTCCCTACCCATCACCCGGTGATCAATATGGTTGCAGCTATGTCAGAGGCAATTCGCGGGCAGGTTTGCAACATCCTGGCAGAAAAACTTCAAGCTCAACCGGGATAGGGTCAAAAATAAAAGCTCGAAGGAATTCTCATCGGTCATAGTTTGGGCTTCAGCTACAATCTACAAAAGGAAGCCGAAGATTCCAGAACCAGGGTAAGGGAAATGATGGATCAGCTCTCCACCCACACAGAACTGATCAAGAAATGCGCCCAAACGATTGAGGAAGCCATGACCATGGCTGGCATCTAAGTCCATGGAAAAAAATCAAAAACAAAAGTCCTGGGGCAATTTTCAAAAAGAAGATTTTGATGCGAGAGAAGAGAAGCATGAAAAGAAAACTGCTCTTTGAAGTTAATCAACCAAAAAGAAAACGTCGAGTGGGAGGAGGAGGCTACGATGCTGAGTATGGTCCACTAGCAGTCAAAGCTGACATTGACGTTCAAGAAATGATGGAGAAAAGTGAACATTTCCTGCAAGAGCTCAGAAAAGATGTTGAGTTTGGAAACCTCAAATTGAACGAAGACACTATAGGCCAGCACACGAATGCACTTTGGAGAGAGAAGAGAATCAGTCGCCTAACTGCATCTAAATTTGGTGCAGTTGCCAAGAGACTTGACCACACTCCTTGCCATAACCTGGTCAAGTCAATAATTATAAAGCGGCCACTTTACACAGAAGCTGTAACTTTTGGCCGGGACAACGAGGAAAAGGCTATAAAGCTGTATGAGGACCTCACTACAACTATGGTCAAAAAGTGTGGCCTCTTTGTGGACCTAGAAGATCCTTTCCTAGGTGCCAGTCCAGATGGACTCATAGGAGATGATGGGCTCATTGAGGTGAAGTGCCTACTCTCGGTGAAAGAGCTGGGCCTGAAAGAACACCTTAGTATAAATAGAAATACATTTATCTCTTTCCTGTAAAGGGCTACTTGTAATATAAATATAAAGAAAATAATTAAAAATCTCAGTACCCTTTTTTTAAAAATATTTTATCACGACATGTTTCGGTCAATTATGCCACTATCACTTGAAAATGGCATAATTGACCGAAACATGTCGTGATAAAATATTTTTAAAAAAAGGGTACTGAGATTTTTATTATTTTCTTTATATTTATAGAAATACATGTTTAGAAATTGTTGATAATAATATGAGACTGAAGAGAAAGCACGATTATTATTATCAAGTGCAAGGCCAGCTCAATATCACTGATCGCCGATGGTGTGATTTTGTGGTATTCACAAGAAAAGGTGAATTGTTTTTGGAGAGAATCGAACGGGACCAATGTTTTTGGAGGAAGGTATTTCCAAAATTGAAAAAATTTTACTTGGAATGTGTTGTTCCCGAAATAGTGGACAGTCGATCAGTACGGGGCCTAAGAATTCGATATCCACCATTTATCATGTAAGCTCAAAAAAAAAAAAACAAAAGAGAAACAAAATGAAAAAAAGAATTAAATAATGGGATGTCGATTTCACATGAATATATTTACATACGTCAAATTATTAAAACCACTCGAATTTTGACATGACAAATCGTACCTCACTTATATCATTGACTAGCCGTCAGGCTCGCTTCGCTCGCCATATCCGTCTAGCCAGGGGGCTCCGCCCCCTGGACCCCCGACAGGATCGTCCAAGAATGAGATCAGCAGGCTCGCTTCGCTCGCCTGCGTTTTTCATTTTTATCATATTATATTAGGACAATCCAGTCGGGGGTCCAGACTAAAGTCTGGCTAAACGGATATGGCGAGCGAAGCGAGCCTGAAGGCTAGTAATATAATATTCCCAGGATTGAAGTAACAGTGTCCAATCAATTTTTCCGCAATAAATGCATTTAAATCTTCAACTTGGTGCCAACCTAACAAAATCAACTTAACTTAATGCCAACCTGACAAAATTATTAATTTAGTTGCCAGTTAACAACTGTTTCGAAGAGGTACTCTATCTAGATTATAGTTCTATAGTAACATATGATATGGAAATTTCAATTCTAATTAAGAGATTGGGAGAAGAAGAATATACATGCTAAAAGACGAACTTTAAACCATTAAAAACCACCCTTAGAGTTAAAATATTGCCAAAAGATTTCTTAGTGCGCCTCTAAAGGGCCAACTGAACATACCTACCAAATTTGAACGTTTTTGGTCTGGTAGATTTTTAGTTATGCGAGTGAGTGAGTGAGTGCCATTTCGCTTTTATATATATAGATTCAGTTTTTGTCATTGAGGATAAATTTTTGTGTTTCTGATAGTGCTAAACCGGATTTTAGATTGTAAAACTTTGTTTTCTCTATTTTTTTATAATAATGATAATAATATTATATTTTTATACAATTTTTAAAGAGTACATTCAAACATGAATGGATCTAACATTACTGCCAGGCTACTACAATTCTGGAATATTTCTGTACGATACTACTGTGAGTTATATTACCCCAAAATTATGTCGAAAATGTATATCTCCTTCACTTTGCCATGGTAATTCAACAGGAAATGTATTATTGTCGATACAGTAGGCTACTAATATTTCAAGATTTCTACCTAATTCAAAATTTATAATTTCCCACCTACTATCTATATAGGTAAGTTGAAGTAATGGTTTTTTTGAAGTAATGGTTTTTGGAAGGGATGACAATTTTGCCGGAGATATCAGATTAAATGGAGAACCCCTGAAAAATGTTGGAAGTTTCAGGTACTTGGGCAGTGAAATGGAAAATTTTGGGATTGAGAAAGAACATATTGGCATAATAAAGGAGATGTATAGGGGATATAAGTGCAGAGTAAGAACACAAAGTGGTTGTACAGACGAGTTTGAAGTAAGGAATGGGCTAAAACAGGGAAGTATTCTATCACCAGCCTTGTTCAATGTAGTTATGGAAGGAATGAATAGACAAGTGAGAGAGGAAGTAGGCGAAAGGGATAAGAAAATGATATTTGCGGATGATATGATGATTTGGGGAGAAACAGTTGAGGATGTACAGATGCAGTTGGATGCTTGGAGCAGGGTTATGGAGAAATATGGTCTGAAAATAAGCAGGGAAAAGAGTGAAGTAATGGTTTTTGGAAGGGATGACAATTTTGCCGGAGATATCAGATTGAATGGAGAACCCCTGAAAAATGTTGGAAGTTTCAGGTACTTGGGCAGTGAAATTGCAGATGATGGGAGAATAAACCACGAGATAACTAGAAGATTACAAAAGGGGGGAATTTCTACCAAACAGTGAAACATTTGATTTGGGATGGAAAAGTACCAGAAAAGGCAAAGATTATGATGTACAAGATGTATTACGTACCCATCATATTATACGGAGCCGAGACATGGACGATGACGGAAAGAGAGTGGAGTATGAGAGTGGTTGAAAGTATGAGACTACCCTGGTTTGGGCACATGAAGAGAATGAGAGAGGATCGGCTGCCTAGGAGAATGGAGGAGATGAGGATTGAAGGGAGGAGACCAAGAGGACGACCGCGACGACGATGGACAGAATCAGTGGCCAACGAAGTGGAGAAGAGAGGACACCGATGGCGGCAGGTGGAGGACGAGCGATGGTGGGAGGACCGAACAAGATGGAGAGGCATTGTAAACACCCAGACCCGGCACTAGCTGCAACGGGACCCGGATATGTATGTATGTATGTATGTATATAGGTAAGTAACAAAATTCTTCTTCTATTTTCCACATATTATTATAAAAAATTAATATGGCTGTATATTTTATGTTAGTGAATGATGTACAATAATACTTTCATAGTTGTAAATAATTCCAATAAGCTATTGATTATTCATTGTCATTCCAGACACCCTATAAAGTGAAAACATTTTGTAGCCTACATAGTAATTGTAATATTGGAATGGAAAAAGTTCACTCAACACCGTTCTTATTAGTAAAACTTTGGCAGTTGTTATTGATTAATGGAGTATTAATATTAAAATGAGTGGATAATTATTTCTTTTAATATTAATTTTAAACATGCATTTTAATTTGTTACCCCTGTTAGTTATATTGTTAAGTATTATAAAACCAAAATTGAGTATTTTCTATAGAGTAAAATTCTTGATTTTTATTTTAAACTCTTATTAAAACATATGCATATATTTTAAAAACGTTTACTATTAAAAACGAACACGACACAAAATCACTTGAACATGAATGAGAATAATATAAAACATTGACTTGAAATTTAGAGCACGAAAATGAACTCGAAAATATAATATTAAAATGAATGGATGATATTCAATTATTTCTTTAAATCTATTATCTCTTCAGTATAAAGTGAAAATAGTAAGTAGTTTGAATTGAATTTATTATTGATTTTTTTAAAACAAAACTTACAAGACAAATTATCCTATAAAAAGAGGATGAATGCAGGTATACGTTGTTGCTTTGCACCATTTGAACAATAAAATATGATTTGTTAAGTGAGCCAAATTTCAATTTTTTCTATTGGATAATATTGACGAAATTGATGACTCTGATCCAGATTTTGTGAATGATAGTGAAAATCTTAGTGATAATGGTGAAACAGTGGATGAAGCTAGTGAAAATGAACGTTTAGAGAAAACTCAAAATATTGAAGACACTTCAAGGGCTCAGCAGAATATTTAGGTAGGTGATAGAGATAATCAAATAATAATTGCAACCACTACTCAGAGGCCTGAACCTGATGAACCAATTTCTTCTAGTGCAGATAGACGAGCTGCTATCCGTAAATTGGTGTGGAAGAAAAAAAACATGTTATTGGACAATGCTAATTTAGTTTTCCAAGGAAATTCTGACTCCAGCCCAGATATATTGGAACTAGAAACTCCCTATCAGTTTTTTTCCATATTTTCTAACAGCTGACTTCATTGCTCACATAGTTGAACAAACTAATTTGTACTCAGCTCAACAAAACATCAATGGTGCAGTCAATATACTAATACTGCTGAAATCATAAAATTCATAGGTATTTTAATATTCATGTCTGTATTTAAACATCCCAATGTAAGGTCATACTGGTCCAAAAATAGATTTGAAAAAATAGCAAAGACAATGACAGTAATAAGTTTGAAAAATTGAGGGAATGCTTGCATTTTAATGATAATGCCCTCCATCTGCCAGTGAATGATCCCAATCACGACAGATTACACAAAATAAGGCCACTTATTGAGCATCTCAATGAGAGATTCCAGAAAATTCCCTTCGAACAAAAGTTATCTGTTGATGAACAGATGTGTTCTACAAAAATAAGACATTTCATGAAACAGTACCTACCCAATAAACCTCATAAATGGGGTTTCAAGTTGTTTGTTCTTTGCAGTGTATCAGGTTATGCTTACAAATTTGAAATTTATTCTGGTAGAGAAACTATGGCTAGGTTGAATGATGAGCCAGATTTAGGAGTAGTTGCTAATACAGTTGTAAGACTTGCAAGATCTGTGACACCAAATGTTAATCATATAATTTATTTTTCCTACAGTTAAATTTGAAATTTATTCTGGTAGAGAAACTATGGCTAGATTGAATGATGAGCCAGATTTAGGAGTAGTTGCTAATACAGTTGTAAGACTTGCAAGATCTGTGACACCAAATGTTAATCATATAATTTATTTTTCCTACAGTTACGTTGAAAAGTGGCAATTGCTGCACTGATTACAGAACGCAAAGAATCACTTTTCCGCTCTAGTGAGGGAAAAATTTTTATGCACTCCAGATTTGCAACATGGCAACGCAAAATACTTAGTAGGTTATATGGAGCAACAGTGCAGCAAAATCAAAATGAAGTTGGTAACAGTGACTGCTGTGGCTGCTATAGTGAGCAGAGGTGCAACCAAGCACAACGCGCTAATTATTACTATTAGATATTATAACCAAGGACAACATTTTTATCCAATTTGACAATAAATTAAGGTTTTTATTAATAATAAAATTACACTGAAAAACATTTGATGCATTTCAGGCAATTTTACCCATAATTACCCACTTTTCATATTCAATGGTAACTGTAGGAAAAACTTAATGTGAAATACGTGCGCAAAGTTCCTCTGCTGCACTCAAGAAACCATTCCGCCCTCGCCTACGGCTCGGGCGTAAACGTTTCTTTCGGTGCAGCAAACTGTCACTTTGCGCACTAGTTGCACAAATAACTATTGACAACTTCTACACCGGTGTTCCATTAGTCACATATTTCGCCAAAAAAGGAATACATTGCCTTGGTACAGTATTACAGAATAGGCTCCCAAACTCCAAACTTCCAGGTAAATCACAGCTCATGAAGAGTAGTGTACCCCGTGGGACATATGAGGAGCATATGACCACAAATGAAGGTATTGATATTTCAGCCACAGTTTGGAAAGACAACAAGGTTGTAACCTTGTTGTCTACATTTGTTGGAGCAGAGCCAGTAACAGAAATTGATAGGTATGATCGAAGAACCAAACAAACAATAAAAATTGCATGTCCAGCAGGTGTCAAAGAATATAATTCTAACATGGGGGGAGTTGACAATCTAGATAGCTATATTGGAAGATATCATATTAGAATTAAAAGTCGCAAATGGTATTTAAGACTTGTTCATCATCTGATTGATGTTACTGTGATAAACTCATGGCTGCTGTATAAAAACGTTAGTGTTAGGAATGGTTTTGATGAAAAAAAACTTTTGAATATGCTTGATTTTCGTAGTGAGCTTGCAGAAACACTTTGTTTTTTGGGTTATCATGAACCCTCTAAACGTGGTAGGCCAAGCAATACCACACTGGAACAAGAGATTCAAGCAAAGAAGCATAGGGGCCCTACAAGTTATGTTCCCCCAAAAGATGTCAGAACTGATCAAACAGGCCACTGGTCTGTATGGGGTAACAGGAACCGGTGCAAGTTCCCAGATTGTAAAGGCTATTCACAAACAAAATGTGAGAAATGTGATGTGGTACTTTGTTATAATAAGGTCAATAATTGTTTCAAAAAGTTCCATTTCTAGTTTGTGAACACAAGAAATACCAAATTGTATTCCATTTTTTTTTTCATTTTTCACACATAGTTTTGCAGCTTTTTGATCTCTCTTATCATTTAATTTACCTTTATATATATGTATTTTGACTGTATAATATAATATTTTATGATTTTTGGATGTCTTAGCATAACTTTTGTCATATGATACTTGTAGTTTAGTAGCTATTATAATTGATTTTGATGGAGTAATTTTTGACACATAATCTTGAAGCTTTTTGATCTTTCTAATTATCCAATTAACATCATATATGTATGAATTTTGACTGACTGATATATTATATGATTTTTGGATACCTTAACATAATTTTTATCTTATGATACATGTAGTTTTGTAGCAATAATAACTGATTTTGATGCAATTCTTGAATTATGTTATTTATAAGCTTAGTTCCACCAAACATAATAAATTTATAAGTAATGAATAATGTTGCAGACCTGCAACATACTATTTTTCCATTAAAAAAAATGTTTATAGTTGATTTAATTTTTTTCAATATTTTTCCATCAATTTGAAGACTATAATCCACTAGAAAATATTTATTTGGAAGAAAATTAAAAAACCATGCATTTAAGGGTTTTTAGTTTTAGTTTTTAGTTTTAAGGGTTTTTTTTTAATGATGCTCGGATGAAGCGATACGGATAGAAATTTAGCAAGCCATTCGGCCGGCTTTTGAGTTTGACTCTGCAACTGCAGTGTTTCAAAATTTCCACTCTGAAGGCCGAAAGCTGCGTTCTGAATGAGAGAGAGAGAGAGAGCACAGAGAAGGAATGCTCTGTGGAATGGGTGTGCTATTTTGCTTGGAGAGGGAGAACCTCACCACGTGACTTCACCACTACAAACACAGCAGAGCCGAGCAGCAAGTGAAAAGTACAGCTGGAGCGATCTAGCGGAATTAGTTTGTCCCTAGAGCTAAGCGCTCGACGTTAAGGGTTAAATGTGTCCCAAATATTTGGGCAAGTACATGGGTGCGGGGGGGAAATTTGGAAGGTCTGGAGGTTTTCCCGTAGCCTCCAGTGTAGTATGCAACAGTGTTCAGTTTTCACAGCGATCTAATAGTTTTGGCTGAGAATTTTTCGTATTTGGGAAAACTTCAAATTTTCGATGAAAACTCAATTTCCCGGGTCGCCATCTGTATTTGGTTGAAATTCAGCTATGGCTATAGGCTTGTTTATGGGAGGTGAACATAAAAGCTCATATCGAATTTTCTGTGCAAAGCTCATTTCAAAAGTAGAAAAAATGGGGGCACTAGGGGGCCAGGGGGGTAAAATTTTAGTGATATGGAGGTTTTCCCATAGCCTCCAGTACGTTCCCTAACTGATTTTGAAGTTGGTTGTCCGTGATAATCAGCTGTATTGGCTGTGAATTTTTTGTCTATGCAGCTTTAATACAATAAATATTTAGTACTCTTATATACAATGAAGTTAACTCCACCCACAAAGAGCATTCGGACAAAATTTTATTCAATTTAACAAGTATAGCATAGCAACAGACATCATCATCAGTGATTATATGATGTTTGTAGATTAATCATAGAGCATTTGTCATGATGTCCCTAGTATTGAAGTTTTATAGTCTCCTTTCAAGTTTTGGAGAAGCCATTCTTGGCATTCACCACTGAACCGGCATCCACTTTGCATTCAATGATAATAAATGTTAGCATCTTGTATAAGTCGTGATATACTGCTCTTGGAATACATTTTTGATGCAATTAATGTCACAAATGTTGGTGGCTGCCGAGATAAAAGAAAATTATAATATTATTAAATTTCTGGTACTGATATCAATTTATTTTTTCAGATCAGGTTACTGAGTACAGTGGATAAAATTGATATGGTGTTTTGTTACCATGCTATGGAGGGTAATGGTGGATGAGTGAGGGATGACACTAACAGGACAATAAGAATTGAAATAACTGAATTGAGAGAACTGAAATGCATTCTAAGCTGCGTTTACACCAAAGTTATTAACAAAATGTTAACTTAATCCTTATAGATTCTATTAGATGGTATATAACTTATCATACACATGTTGAACATGTGTGTTTGTCAAGTTCCGTTCAATCTAATAGAATCTAAAAGGATTAAGTTATCAACATTTTGTTAATAACTTTGGTGTAAACCCAGCTTAATTTTATAGCAATGGTTTACAAAACATTCCACAGCTTGGGTTGCTTTTCGTGGATTAACGTGGGTCTACTTTGCGGCGGGCCTAACTCCATCGTCCTTTTTCAGGAAATAAAAATAACATTGAAAGTGCTTAACCTCTTCAGTCCCTGTGTATTACCTGTGATACATATGGTCTCAGATTTTTTTCTTTTTCATTTTCAACTCTTTGTCAAGCTGTCCGGTTGTAGCATAATACTAAACATCAGCTGTTTATCGTCTACAAACGGAAATAGTTCCATGCTTGTCCACTAGACTGCATTTGTCATCAAAAGTTAGTGGCTCTACAACACTACTGCAATGGCTCTTTCTGCTCAAGATAAATATTATTCTAATCCATTTAATTTCAAGTTTCTGTTTCTGATTGTCTTTAAATAAGTGTAAAGTTTACTCTTTGAGCTTAAAATAAGCGATTTGAACTGATTTATTTCTAGTAGAACAGTTTTTATTACATTTATCATAGATGATACTTGGGGTCTCCACTGTTACAAACAACCTTTTGAGGTTAGGTTATCATTTTACAAGCAATGTTGTTTCTGTAATCTGTTTTCATTCAGAAGTTGTTGTTTTTTTCAATTATAATACAACCAGAATACTTCTAAACTACTGTAAAATACCAGTTTTATTTCCTTCATGATTAAATAATTTTCCAGACTCTTTATTGGATTGAAAAGTAATATGTTTTCATCAATTAGCCTACTTCAAAAGATCACTCATGCTTTTTCCATTGTATTTTTGTACTTGGTCTTTCAAACACTTTTTCATTCTTTCACAGAGCTGGAAGACCTTGTATTTGATCCAAATATATCAGATATAGAGCTAGATATTGAAGAGGATGAAGAGTTTCCTGACGAACCTCCACTCCAAGCGCATGATGATTTAGAAACAACAGAGGTAGAAGGTGAACCTCCAGCAACCACTGGAATAGCAAATCCTGATCACACAGGGGACAGAATCAATCCAAATCGATGGAGACACAGAATTGAGTAAGTAGCTTATATCAGAATAACATTTCTAACTATTAGTTTCAATCATTGACTTGTCCCTAGTAGCCATTTACATATCAGAATCATGGTAAATCAAACCCTCAGCAATGTTTTTTTTTCATTGCAGCTTTGATGCACCAGTTGTCATTGATGCTGCTAGTGGACCAGTCAATGTTGAAGTTGGGAAGTGAATGGAATACTTCAGCAGATATCTCGATAAGTCATTTTTCACTGAACTGGCTGAGTTCACCAACAGGCGATCAGTGGAGGAGTTGGGGAAATCCCTGGATTCACAAGAAATGTGCAAATTTTGGAGGGCTAGTGCTGCATTGCTGCAGTATCCCAGATTGAGAATGTGTTGGGAATCTAGGACAAGGTATCCTCTGATTGCTGACAACATTAGTAGAGACAGATTTTTTACCCTTAGAAGTAAAATGAAAATTGTTGATGACAATAATGTTTCATCGGCTGAGAAGGCATCAAACCCATATTGGAAAGTACAACCAATGTTGGATAGAGTGAGAAGAGGATGCCTGCAAAATCATAGGACTGAGAACATCTCTATAGATGAACAAATGATCCCCTTTCATGGGAAAGTTAGGACCAGGCAGTATGTGCGGGGAAAACCTAATCCAGTAGGGATAAAAAATTTTTATCCTACAGTTACGTTGAAAAGTGGCCATTGCTGCACTGATTACAGAACGCAAAGAATCACTTTTCCGCTCTAGTGCGGGAAAAATTTTTCTGCACTCCAGATTTGCAACATGGCAACGCAAAATACTTAGTAGGTTATATGGAGCAACAGTGCAGCAAAATCAAAATGAAGTTGGTAACAGTGACTGCTGTGGCTGCTATAGTGAGCAGAGGTGCAACCAAGCACAACGCGCTAATTATTATTCATTACATATTATAACCAACGACAACGAGGACTTTAGGATTTTAGGATTAAGGTTTTTATCAATAATAAAATTACACAGAAAAACATTTGATGCATTTCAGGCAATTTTACCCATAATTACCCACTTTTCATATTCAATGGTAACTGTAGGAAAAACTTAATGTGAAATACGTGCGCAAAGTTCCTCTGCTGCACTCAAGAAACCATTCCGCCCTCGCCTACGGCTCGGGCGTAAACGTTTCTTTCGGTGCAGCAAACTGACACTTTGCGCACTAGTTGCACAAATAACTATTGACAACCACTTCGTCTGGTTTGCCACTTGATTTCCTCCTCTACAAAGGCAAAGGAGCGGAAATATTTCAGAAAAATTCCCCTCCCAGAGAAAATAGATTTAGGTGGTAGGGTGGTTTGAAATTCTCAGATTCTTTGCCAGAATGTTCATCTTTGTATACTGATAGGTATTCACTTCTGTGGCAGTCTTAGATTGCGTTTTGAAGAGAAACATTTATGGAACTGGTAACATAATGTTTAACAGGTTACCAAGGAATATAGATTCATTTCTGATTTGAGGAAGAGTAGAGGTTCATTCGACCAGGTTGTTAGGGTTGATGGCAAAATCAACATTGTAAAATGGTTTGACAATAAGAGCATCTTTCTGTGCTCAACCAAGTTTGGTGCAGAGCCAGTTGAAGACTGTAGAAGGTGGTCGAAGAAGGATAGTTCATACATACAAATTCCACGTCCTTACCAAATTAAAATGTACAACATGTACATGGGTGGTGTAGACATGTTGGACCGTGTACTTGGAAAATATAGTATGAGATCTAGAACAAAAAAATGGACCATCAGAGTCATTCACCACTTTATTGATTTTGTGTGTGCAGCAGCTTGGATACAGTACAGGGAAGAAGCTGCTGCAAGTGGATTGCTGAAGAAGGATATTCTGACATATTATTTTTTCAAGTTGACAATTGCTGAAAACTTGTTGTATCCAAAAGATACACAAGTAAGAGAGAAGGCAGTGAGTAGTGATGAGGATGATGAAGAAACTGAGAATGTTGCAGGTCCATCCAAGCGCCGAGCTTCAGTGCCTCTTCCTCCTGAACCAAAAAGGATGACTCAGGCTACTCATTTACCTAATGATGAGAGCCGTAATAAAAAAAATCGCTCAAGGTGTCGATTTCCAGGCTGTAACAAATTTACATTTGTCAAATGCACAGAATGTGGGATATTTTTGTGCTTCTGAACTGGAATAAATTCCAGGAACTGTTTCCAGAAATTCCATAGGAAGTAATCATTGACGTTAATCAATTTTCTATGACAATTTTTTTTGTTCAGTGTCAAAATTGTGAGTAGAAGCTACTATTAGTGTTTACGTAAGGGCAGGTCACACCGAGCTCGCGTCCGCGGCGGTAACGAAGTAAAAAAACTCGCCTTCCATGTAATTAAGTTGTGCAGGTTACACCGAGATAGTACTTCGGCGGTAGTTTCACTTGGCGAGCCAGGCGAACTTTTGAAACGTCTCCTAGTGGGAGTACCGCTAGCGGTAGTGAGCTCGGTCTGACCTGGCCAATCTAATAACATGGAAAGCGAACTCCAGAACTTCGCCATCGGTAGCGCATGCGCAGAATACCGAGACTCACACGTGACAATGAGTCATTTGCATGCCTACAGCGACGCTACATTTTGTGTTGCAGACGGAATTGAGCTATTGTCATTTGCATTGTCTTCCGTTGTTGCATTGTCATTTTTGTTGTTCATCATTTTATTTAAATTATTTAATTATATTTCTTTAATCTTCATCTATTCTTAATCAACTATTGCTTCAATGGAGAACCTAATTGAAGAAGTGAGGAAACGACCATAATATGGGATTTCAGAAACGACAATTATAAAGATGGTACGAGAAAAGATAGGGAATGGGATGATATTTCCAATATTCTGCAAAAAGAAAGTACTACCATGTTCTTAACTTCTTCAGTATATTTTTCACTTGAAATTACTACAGACTACAGTCAAATTTAGTATAACATGCTTCTTATTTTGTACTTTGTAGTTAGCTGTAGGCCTATACTATGCTGTTTCATATTTCACGCTGATAAAGGATGCGTATACCTGATTCAAATTTGACTCACGCAATTGTGATAGAAATGAAAAAAAATAGCTAGACACTAGTGCAGTACTGCACGAGACGAAGTACAGCACTCTGGTTGCCGGCCTTCCCCCACTTCTAGAGAACCAGCCTCATCAAAACAAGAACAAAACCAAACTACCGCTGGCGGACGTTTTTTGGTGTGAACTGCTTCCAGAAAAACTACCTCCGCGGGAGCGAGCTCGCTACCGCTAGCAGACGTTGGTGTGACGACCGCTTAACACTCGATCATTCAATGTAGTACTCATCTATTTCATTTTCGTATCATTACGCTCTCACTTATTCTCTCTCATAATCAGTTTATCTATAATTAATTGAATACTTTAAAATGGAGAAAAGCCTTTTTTCAAGATGTTTTCTTGAACGAATTCTTTAGTCACTTTCAGTCACAGCGTGGCCACTAGGGGAGTGTGGGGTAGCCCCAGTAAGGAGGTAGCCCCGGTAAGCAGTCTACCGACCACTCTATGCATTTCTAGTCTTTGCTGACAGCACTGGGCGCTTGGCGGAAACAAGAAGAACTAATTTTGAGCTGGGCCTCATTCAGCCATTACTCTGCCTTGAGTTGTTTTGATCAAAAGTTTCAAAGTGTTCCTGATCTATTTTTGGCATTCATTTCTGGCAATGTAAGTACTGTTTCTCTTCACACTATCATAAGTTCTATGTCATAATTCAGTAGTGTACTAATTAGGCTTTCGTTTGATGTGTGAATCATCGTTGTAACTGGTTTCGTTTTGGTTAGATGAGTGGTTTAGTAAAGTCATGCGATTTGGGTAGCCCCGGTAAGACGCTGTGGGGTAATGGCAGTTTTTTTTTTTTTTTTTAGATTACGTCCTAAAGACTCCAGTCATGGAGTATAAGACAGGTCATGTTATTACATAATAATTCTAACACTAAGTAGTTCAACCTAGTTTAGGTTTGAAAGGAATTCTTGTACACTATAAAAAGCTTTATCAACTAAATATTTGTAGGTTACCGGATTCTCCATAACTGTTTCTAATGGTTGTTTCGAGCCAATATAATGTGAGCATGAAACAACTGTTAATGTGTCCGTTTTTTTTCAGATGCCACGAAATTTTGAGAGGAAAACCAACAGAGGGAGTTGGAAAAAAGAAACAATGAAGTTGGCTCTACAATCAATTGAGGAAGGCAATTCTATAAACTCTACTAGTAAGAAGTATGGGATACCCTTCAGCACCCTACAAGAGCGGAAAAATAAGAAGAACAACTCAAAACCACACTTGGGGCGCAATGCTACATTTGAGTAGCCAATTTCCAAAACCTGTTATAGGTCTAATTTTTCGAAATTGAGATGTTGGTATCTATGGTTACTTCATACTGCCAGCTATCGTTTCCACGTGTTATTTGCTTCCAAAGTCTGTAATATATGTATTAAATAAACATTTGAAAAGTTTGTCAATTTCAAAAGCTGTTATTTCCACTGCAGCTACAGAATCAAAACCTGTTATAAAACCATACTTTTGATTACTTTTCCAAAACCAGTTAAATATATTAGTTCAGTATGGCGGCTGTGGCAAAACATTTCCAAAACCAGCTTTATTCTCTTATGCATCTATTTCTCGTGATCTAAAACTCTTTTCCCTGTCATTATACTACAGCTAGGCTTATATTTATTTTATTTACAAAGGGAATGAGTATAATGAATAAAATAATTTTAAAAAAATGAATAAAACGAGCTTTATTCTCTCATGCATCTATTTCTCGTGATCTAAAGCTCTTCTCCCTGTCATTATACTACAGCTAGGCTTATATTCATTTTATTTACAAAGGGAATGAGTATTGGCAAACCTGTTTTTTCAAGTATTTTTCTAGACAGCTGTTTTCTAGCTGACTGGAGCTGGACCAACAGGAGACTGCTCATCTCAGATGGCAGATCTCATTGTCGTATCAGATACTGTTGCTATAAGATTGTTAAGATTGCTATAGATTGAGTTTTTGACGGCAAAATGGAAGTGGAAGAGGATGATCCTCAAAATATTAATGATACCGGTACTTCTGAATCAGTGTTACAAGTTGTTACCCCAAAATTGGCACGAAAGAGGAAGAGGAAAGAGGAAGATTGGCAGAAGAACAGAGGGAAGAAAGCAAGGTTAGTTTTCTAGTTTTATTTTTACTCTTGTTCAACTATTAAAAAGTGATATCTTTCTTTTATATCAACTTTTTTTATATATTATTGTACATGGGCGCCCAAAGGGCTAAGCCTAATAAATTTCTTATACCCCAAAAATGTCTGAATTTATTGACTATATGGCAAAGCTACAAAGAGTTGTTCAGTGCTTGCTGAGTTTGTAGCCTAGTAAACTTTTAATTTTGTTTGTTTTCATGACAGCTTTTTCCCAGAAGTCCAGTGAAACAAAGGAATGATAATAATTGACTGTTAAATAAGGTAAACTGCTTTAACTTAAGGGTAAGGTGAACATAGACATTGTTAGTCAACAATTTTTTTCTGTTGTTTCAGACATCAACCGAAGGGGTTCCCTGTTCTTCCGAAGTGTCAACATGGAGAAAAGAGCATGTTTAAATGCAGCGAACTATCTCTACAAGATGCAAGAAGAATTCATCAGCGGTACTATAAAGATGCAAATTTGGAATCGAAGAAACATTTCATCCTATGTCATGTAACCGTTGTAACAGCTACAAAAAAGACTGGTAGGCCTTGTGATGCAGGCAAATCCCGTGACAGGAATGTGAGTGTTTCTTATTTCTTACCAAAACAACGTGAAGGACAAGTACAGCGAGTCCGAGTGTGCCGCAGTGCATTTTTAGGCATAATACAAGAGGGAAGAGATAGGTTGCAGAGACTATGTAAAAACTTGAAACTGGGGTGGTTCCCTCTGAAAAAAGAGGAGGTGCTCGACAAGTTGATAAGTATGCCATGAAAAGGCAAGCAGTTATGGACTTCATAAAAACGTTCCAGCCTATTCAAAATCACTACTGTAGAGGTAAAATAAAAATACGACAATACCTACCAAGTGAGCTTTCTATTAAAAAGATGTGGGAAATGTATATGGAAAAAAAGATGAAAATCTTAGTGTAGAATACGAATTTTTCAGGCATGTTTTCAATGAAAATTTCAACATAAATGCCATTTAACGTTGAAGAAACAATCGATTTTTGTATCCATGATACATTGCTATGAAATGATATATTGCTACTTTCAAATCGAATTATTATATAAGCAATAGTTCAGCAGAGAATTTAGTCAACTTATTACATATGCCATCTTCTCTCCAAGATTCTACATACCTAGTTCTACACAGGCGTTCTAAATGAATATGTATATGAATGAATGAATATGTATATGAATGAATGAATATGTAAATGAATGAATAAATATGAATGAACACCAGCAAAAATTGAGAGAAGAAATCTGGAGAAGACCTTGTGGAGCCGATTTTTGTGAGTTGTCTACATATTCACATGAGACCTAAAAAGGCAAAGATTATAGAATATTAATATCCTTTTATGCCGGTCTGCTACCAAGAGTTAATCTTTTGTTCAAACTATATTCAATTTTCTCATTAGGACCCGGTTGCACAAAAGCTTGTTAAATTTTAATCATGATAAAATTCCACAAAAACCAATCAGAGAATAAGACTGACTTCTCTGATTGGCTCTCGTGGCATTTAATCAATATTAAAAGTTGACAGACTTTTGTGCAACCGGTTGTAATTATTCCTAACCATTACAAATGCATTTCAAAATTTTATCCCACAAAATTAAAGCATTAAAGATACTTCTCTATTAACTGAGTACGTTTCGACAAACGTTATTAAATTTTGGGCATGAATTGTAAAAATAACTAATAGGCCTAATAAATTATTATTGGAAAAGAAGAGCGATAATATTGACAACATGATAGTATCGATATCATGTTATCAAATAGTTTACCAGCTCGAGATTAACATTAGCCTACAGTACAAAAAAAGAGTGATAATATCGATAACATGATAATATCGATATCGGGTTATTAAATACCGATATTTTATCAGTATTTATCAGTATTAAATACAGTTGTACTAATGGGACGGTATTTTACCAGATCAAGATTAGGCCTGCCGCAAATTAGACCCACGAAAAGCAACCCACGACGTGGGACGTTTTGTAAACCATTGCTATAGAATTATTCATAATCAATCAGCTGACAAGTGCATGTATTATTTTCATTACACAGATGTCTAGAGAAGCCTAGCAATGGTTTACAAAACATCCCACGGCGTTGCTTTTCGTGATTAGCGTGGTCTACTTTGCGGCAGGCCGAAGGCCTGTACAGTACAAAGAAGAGCGATAATATCGATAACACGATAACTTGATAATATCGATGTCACGATAGTATCGATATCGTGTTATCGAATAGTTTACCAGCTCGAGATCAACTTAGCCTACGTCTGTGAAGTTGGCCCGGATGATGTCAGCCCTCTCAATGAAAATGTTATAAATCGTTAGTTTAGGTTAGTTTTGACAAATTTGACGTTTGTTTAGGTTTCTAAATACCAAATTTGGAAGTTTCAAATTTCCGTCCGGGCCAGCTTCACACCCCAGCCACAGACCCCAATTTCCAATGGAATGAGGTAAAAACTGTGAAGATCGTTAGTTTAGCTTAAGTATAGATTTGTTTTTGACAATTTGAGGTTTGTTTAGGTTTCCAGATACCAATTTTGGAAGTTTCAAATTTCCGTCCGGGCCAGCTTCACACCTCAGCCACAGACCACAATAATCAATGGAATGGGTTAAAAACTGTGTAAATTGTTAGTTTAGCTTAAGTTTAGATTTTTTTTGACAAATTTGACGTTTGTTTAGGTTTCTAAATACTAAATTTGGAAGTTTCAAATTTTCGTCCGGGCCAGCTTCACACCCCAGCCACAGACCACAATAATCAATGGAATGGGTTAAAAACTGTGTAGATCGTTAGTTTAGCTTAAGTTTTGATTTGTTTTGACAAATTTGAGGTTTGTTTAGGTTTCTAAATACCAAATTTGGAAGTTTAATTTCGTCCGGGCCAGCTTCACACCCCAGCCACAGACCCCAATTCTCAATGGAATGAGTTAAAAACTGTGAAGAACGTTAGTTTAGCTTAAGTTTAGATTTGTTTTGACAAATTAGAGGTTTGTTCAGGTTTCTAAATACCAAATTTGGATGTTTCAAATTTTCGTCCGGGCCAGCTTCACACCCCAGCCACAGTCCACAAAAATCAATGGAATGGGTTAAAAACTGTGTAGATCGTTAGTTTAGCATAAGGTTTTTAATTTTTGACTTCAATTTTGACCTCGAAGTTTCAGTGGAAAAGGATATTGGACAAAATGTTTCATACTTTTTGAAATAAAGATAACACAATAACCTTCCTGAATTTATTAAAAATTAATAAGAAGTCCTGAAGTCGGATTGAGAATATTATTTGCTAATAGCAGTCACCGTGTCGAACTTAATATCTCTGCAAAATTTCATGACCATTGGTCGAACGGTCTAGGAGGAGTATCCCAACAATAATATCAATTTCATCTATAAGAGCTTCACTCAACTTCGGCTCGTTCAGCAATTAGAAATGGAAAATAAAAATTCACATGGATGGGGCGGAGCACCTGCAATTCTTAAGGTGAATGGGAAAGGAGAGGGGCTCCTTGCCCACGAGAGGTGAACATCGACAACTCTGCAGCACTGAAAAGTGCGGTTGCGAGATCATTTGGCCGATCATGTGACACACATGACTATTTGCAAAAAAGCTTTTCTTTTCTCATTAAAGAAGGATCATTTCTCCCACCATGCTACATCAGACTTGATGTAGCACCCTTTCTGAATGCTGCCAGAAATTGGAAGATCTGGTTAAGTGGAGAAAGAAAACGCTTAAGAGATTTTATTTGAGTGTTTTGGCCTCATATAAGGACCACCTCCTTAGAAGACTTTGTGGAAGTACTCATTCATA
>NC_052513.1:43323167-43356248 GCF_014356525.2 Nilaparvata lugens | reverse complement strand
CATATTATATTTATTATAATTATGGTTTGTAATTGTCAATGAAATGAAATAAATAATAATAAATAAAATTCATGTCCAGTTTGTTTTTTATACAGGCCAAACATTTGTGTTACAAGTAAACTTAAAAATGTGACCGGTGTGGTCACGAAACCATGGTCGTGTACCAAATAAAACAGTGTAGAATTTGACAACATTTTTGTGTTATTATTCAATTGTGTTACAAGTTTTCACAGTAGGACCTTAAGTGATATCAATTTAATGGACTTGAATGAAAAAGACTAAGATATTGTCAAAAAACCACTGATTTATTGAAATTAGAAAGACTGGTTTCGGTTATTACACCATTGTCAATCTCTGATGGTTTTTTGACAATATCTTAGTCTTTTTCATTCAATATGAATAATTACCACAATATCAACTTCTCAACTTCACAAAAAATTTGATGGACCTTTTCATTCAATGGAACTATCAAAATTTATTGCGCACCTATTATTTATTTGACGGGGATTCCTTTCACATCCACATTTCATGCATATACATCTCAATGTTTATCTATAACTTGGTGTATTCTTTCATTGAGAAAAGAATAAGAGAAGGCACCTATACTATTGAATGAAAAAGACTAAGAAATTGTCAAAAAACCACTGATTTATTGATAATTAGAAACTAAATAGAGATTTCTAATTATCAATAAATCAGTGGTTTTTTGACAATTTCTTAGTCTTTTTCATTCAATATGAATAATTACCACAATATCAACTTCTCAACTACACAAAAAGACACTTATACTATATTTTCTATAAGATTCCATTTTTGAGCCTATGAAAACTAAGGCGGGATGCACACCGGAGAAACGCATTTCGTGCAGCCCTCTTTCATGAAACTTGTTTCATGCAATCCGTTTCACTCGCGTATGATTGATTGATTGATTAGCTGCCTTTATTAAAAACCATACAAAAGAAACATTTGTATGCATACAAAAGAAACGTTCCCTGCTTAATCTTATCAGTCGATTGCGAGCAACTTTCGTTTCACGTTTCCTGAAACTTTTTTCACAAAACGCGTTTCTCCGGTGTGCATCCCGCCTAAGGTTTTGATGATGTACTTATCGTATGAATGAATAAAGAATAAGGGCCAAGCCACATGAAGTGTTTTCAGGCGTTTCCAGATGAGTCGATAGGGCAGGAAGCTCTCCCATTGGCTGATTGGGTTAGCGTTCGGGAATCAGCTGATAACTAGCCAATCAGAGAGCTTCCTGCCTTGTCGACTCGTCTGAAAAATGCTTCGTGTAGCTTGGCCCTAAAACTGTTTTGTGAAGTTCAGTTATCTATTTTCGAAATAGATAGAGCACGGAATATTATATGTTCTTATCATAATGTGTTATTAGTCAGAAGCTGTTTCACTCTTGACAGATTACTTACAGTTACACCTCTCTAAAAATTGCTGGACTAGGGTACCTACTGTACCTACATTGTGAAAGTATACTCTCAGCCCACAAATCCAATCTAGTTGCTTTTGTTGTTTGTAATTGATTCTGTGATTCAATTATAATTTTTATTGGTGAGAGCTGGGACTACTCACGTCAACACTCGTGAGAATAAGAGGAATGGATCTAATAAACACACGTTCTACTCCTAATATATGGCCTAATCGATTCACTCATATACTTCCGCAGATAGAGTAGCCAGCCTATGAGAGAAATGGAATAAGGGTTTTTTTATAAAATTAGAATCGCTCTGTTTGGATCTTGGATTATTACTTCTCAAACGTGTCTATTACAGTCCATCTTGGTTACAGTGTAAGAGCTATTAGATGTTCCCAATTAAAGGAGCAGTAAATCCTCCTTTTCAATAAGTTCTTTCTCAAATACTGAAGATAAATTCAATATTGAATGAAAAAGACTAGAGGTTTATCAGAGATTGATAATGGTGTAATAACCGAAACCGGTCTTTCTAATTATCAATGAATCAGTGGTTTTTTGACAATGTGTTAGTCTTTTTCATTCAATATGAATAATTACCACAATATCAACTTCTCAACTACACAAAAAGATAAATTCAATATATTTGAATAGTATTTCATGAAATCCAGGTGGAGCATGAATAATTTATTCAGAAGAATCACAATTGAGTTTGGAAAAAATAATGTCCCAAGATCTGAATTCTATAAGGAGATTAAATCATTCTAGTTTGAGATGTATGGAAATTTCCAAATGTCTCCTGGTTTTACAAAACTTATTAGGCTTTAACCGCGATCGAAAATGATTAAATGACGGTTGAATGTCATTAGAAGCGGAGAAGCGGAAGACGTCTTCAATCATGCTTAATCACGATTAAATCTCATGGACTTCATGCTATTCCACTTCAAGAGCCGACTCTAAATAATTTATGAGTTTCAAAATCGCTTCCAAGTGGTTAGGAGCCCTCCTAAAGCTGTAGGTCCACTCATCTTTTATCATCAGATTACCCACGCACAAGCCTGTAGCTCTTGTAGGCATCACCATAGAGAAAGGATAGCATAAAGAAGATATCTCATGGTATAGGGCGTTTATCTTGCAAATTTCACTGTTAACTGAAGCCGATAGTCCCAGTAGTTGTTTTTGGTGAAGCTATGTGACACTGGTAGTCTCTGATACTGTGCTGTTCGCAAAGTGCGTACAGATTTACGCGCCGCGAACATGAGCAATTTACTTTTAATCAGCTGATGCCAAGCTTTTATATATCTGTATCTTACCGTTTCTGTAAAAATACAGATATAATCAGCTGATCAAAAGTGAATTGCTCATGTTCGCGGAGCGTATATCTGTACGCACCTTTACACTCTCAACCGGTCATACAGTTGTCGATAGTAATCGGCTTCAGTTCATAAACAATCGGCTTGAAACTTGGAACATGATTTACCAAGGGATATCTTTTATGTTATCTTTTCTCTACGGCATCAACCACAGAAAAATGTTTGTGCAACATGGTCTTTATCTCCCATGTATTTTATTCATGTGAGCGACCCCTCGATTTCTAATAAGGCCAGATTTCTTGGACTGACGGTGGATAACGATCTGTCTTGGCTCCTCATATTGATACGGTTTAGATAGGTTGTCTCGAGTGAACTTCCTCTTACTGCGTTTGATGTCATGTGTGCCTTTTGAATATCTAAAATCTTCATATTTTGCTCTGTTCCAGTCGGTTCTGTGGTATGGTCTGGTGTTCTGGGTAATGCTACCAGGATTGGAGAGGTATTAATAATGCAGAAGAGAGCTATCAGAATAATGAGTAGAGCCGACAGAATAGCCCACTGTAGGCACTTTTGTTGAGCTTGGCATTCTACGGTAGTGAATCTGTATATATTCAATAGCCTTGTTCACACTCTAAGTGTAGAGAAACGCTCCAATGTAGATCGACCGTTCATGGGATTAATACTCGACATAGGCATGACATAAACATTCCTTTTGTCCGTCAGGAAAGGCTAAGGTCCAGCCATCTGATAATGGGTAGACGTTTATTTAATAAATTACCCCTCAAGTTTAGAGACATGAGAACCATAGAGTTCAAAAAAACTCTACATACGTGGCACTGCGCTAGCCCCTTCTATCATGTTGACGAGTTTTCTTCAGCTGCCTGAATCCAGCATAGACCTGTAATGCTATGAAAACCATTGAAACCATAAAGGCATAATAATTTGACTAGTACTCTATTATGTATGTGTTCTAATATTTTGTCGTGATCTCATGCATCTATAGATGTTTCATGGATCGAGAAATATATCTATCTATCTATCATAGGTATGAATAGTAAATGTAAATAAAGCTCCTCTGCATGTGAATATATGCTTCACAGATTGCTCACAATGATACATACATAGCCTATTCCAATCCAGAGCATGGTGTGACATATAGATGAATACATGATCAGTCACACTGGAAGTTAACCAAGGAAGAATAAAGGAGATTGATAGCTTAGAAAGAGATAGGGTGAGTGAAAGAGAGAGAGAGAAAGACCATCGGACAACAATGAAAGTATGAGCTGTAAAAAATGAATACCCAGTGAAAGTATTAACACCTAGGCTGTTGAATGCATGTTTTTACGCCGCTTCCACTATACTACTACACGACATGGATTGTAGTCTCTAGATTCAGTTCAAACCAGCAGCATTCCATATGTATAGCTTCAATGCTTCCCATTTAACTTTATGCTGACAAGTGGAGGATATTCACTATATCGGCTACTGATGGACCCCATGAAAGCCAAGAATTTCACTCTGACGATATATTAAATGGCTGCTAGCTGCTACACCCTTCACCATGACATGCAAAAGTCGCTAGCATTTCTCTTCTGGTCATCAAATCCAAATCTGGAATGATGGAAAAATATTTATGGCTAAATTTCGACCTTTGTCATTCAATGCTATTAGAGACTGCTGACAATCTCTCCACGACGTCTTAAGCTGGGTTTACATCAAAGTTATTAACAAAATGTTAATAGCTTAATCCTTATAGCTTCTATAAGATTGAACATAACTCCTTATCATACACATTGTGAGTATATGTGTTTGTCAAGTTCCGTTCAATCTAATAGAATCTATAAGGTTTAAGTTATTATTATTTTGTTAATAATAAATAGGTCAATAGCCATCCTCGGTGAATTAACAATCTATGAGCCGGTTGCACAGAATCCGGTTAAAATTTAATCAGAGAAGCTGTCTCATTATATTTGGTGTAAACCCAGCTTTACAGAATTCAGCATCTGTTTAAACTTAACTGCTCATATTTAACGTACTAGCCGTCAGGCTCGCTTCGCTCGCCATTTCCGTCTAGCCAAGGGGCTCCGCCCCCTGGACCCCCGACTGGTTCGTCCAAGAATGAAATCAGCAGCATTTTTCATTTGAGCATTTTTATCATATGTTAGGACAATCCAGTCGGGGGTCCAGACTAAACGTCTGGCTAAACGGATATGGCGAGCGAAGCGAGCCTGACGGCTAGTAATATAATATTCCCAGGATTGAAGTAGCAGTGCCCAATCAATTTTTCCGCGATAAATGCATTTGAATCTACAAATTGGTGCCACCCTAACAAAGTTAACTCAACTTAATGCCAGCCTGACAAAATTATTAATTTAGTTGCCAGTTAACAACTGTTTCGAAGAGGTACTCTATCTAGATTATAGTTCTATAGTAACATATGATATGGAAATTTCAATTATAATTAAGAGATTGAGAGAAGAAGAATATACATGCTAAAAGGCGAACTTTAAACCCTTAAAAACAACCCTTAGAGTTAAAATATTGCCAAAAGATTTCTTAGTGCGCCTCTAAAGGGCCAACTGAACATACCTACCAAATTTGAACGTTTTTGGTTTGGTAGATTTTTAGTTATGCGAGTGAGTGAGTGAGTGAGTCAGTCAGTCAGTCAGTCAGTCAGTGAGTGAGTGCCATTTCGCATTTATATATATAGATGTAGATAATCTACGTAAGTTTTGACTTTGACTATTTTATTATATACTAGCAGGTGCTCGTATAACCTGTGCTCCGCAAGGGCCTAATTAAGAACTTGACAAACTGAAAACTTGACGTTTTGAATCTTGAAGATTTTTAAATAGGTCAATAACCATCCTCGGTGAATTAACAATCTATGTGCCGGTTGCACAGAATCCGGTTTAAATTTTATCGTGATTAATCCCATGAGAACGAATCAGAGAAGCCGTCTCATTATTAAGGACTCCTCTGATTGGTTCTCTTGAAATTAATCACGGTTAAAATTTAACCGGCTTTTGTGCTACCGTCCATTATATGCAAACTTTCAAGTTAATCAGTTGAGTAGTTGAGACATGATAATGCGTCATTCGTGAATTTCCTATCCTGTACGTGTATAAGCCAGTTCTTTCCTTTATTATTATTATTATTAAGCGTCAAATTCCCTTGTATGGAAATCGCTAAGTATTTACTTTGGATGCCGTACTAGATCCTTTTTTCTAACGATTATTCCAAAAAATTTTCATTCTAGCCGATATAGCCTCTCTTCTTTCTTGGGAAAAGACTACGCTTCTCCTCTTAATTTCCACGGGGCGTATTTCCCACTTTGCAACACTCCTTCTAAATTGGTTTCTGTCAAATATTATGTCATCATCAATTCCTGCATCAGAAAAGTCCGTCTGTACATTTTTAATCCAATTTTCCCCCGTCTTTTTGCTCTTCACAAAAAGTAGGATTCTCTTTGTCATTCGATCCCCCGGCAGTCTCATCAAATGTCCAAAGAATTTTAATCTCCTCCTTTTGATATGGGCAGATACTTTTGAGTATTTTTCCACAACGCAGTTCTTCTGCAGCCTATAGCCTTCTTCCGTTTTCCTTGGGCCAATTATTCTCCTTTATTATAGTAAAGATTTCTATTCAATATTATCATGATATCCAAATTGGTTAAGCTCAGTACGGTTGGTTCTCCCGTTGAAAGGGTGGCTGCTTGTGACCAGCTCCACTAAGTTTTATGAGCTTCAAAATAATTTTCTGGTGGTTCTGAACCCATGTAGGTATTTTCCAAATCATCACCCTACCCACGCATTATTGAAGGACTAATGATTACACATGGAGATTTTCTAATGAAGACTGGGACATCATACTCAGTAGTTAACACAGAATAAATACAATTAAGAATGAAATAAATGCAACTCATGAGTGAAGGTGTCAAGCTTGTTTTTGAAGTTGAATAAAATATAATTTTTAGAATTTTTAATGAAAGCTGAGATTCTTCAAATAGGTATTTATGACTTTGAACAAGACAAAAATTATTTTAAAATTAACTATTAAACAAAACAACTATTTTAAAAATAACTACTGAGTGTTATAAAAGAATGATTTGTATGAAGTATCAAGTTGTTAATGAGCTGAACATGCTCCGTTCTCAAAGGATGTTCGCATATTGGGGGCCTGACCCTAAAAAATGGTCGGTTAGTCTGTTCAGCGATTCAGTCAAAGTGTCAAGTTGAAATTTGATACCTAACAAGTATCAAGTAAGTAAGTATAAATATTTTTGGACAGAAAATTTTGTGAAAATCTAGAAGACATAACCTCATTTCGGACTTTCAATGTTACCTAAATTCGGGAGAGAAATAGTACAAGGTATTCTTAGTTTTTCTAAGAGGAGCTGTGCTTCATTGTAAAAAAGAATAAATAGAATTAAAAAAATAAAGACAGCAAGAATGTATCTTCATGTGAATATTGGCATAATTATCAAGGAGATAAAATTAATTGAAACATTGTGCAGTTGGTCCCGCGGAATGACGCCTACATTATTCGTCGACCAATCAGAATCGAGAATGAGCGTGTACTGCATTCATCGGTCTCACTTGTGATTGGTCGAAGCTGTTTGACACAGTAGTCGGTAGGTGGCAGCACTTACAATATTTCAACAATATAACAAGGTCTATAGATATTCTATATTCTACAGATCTTGCAATTTGAAGTAATACTTTCGCTTGAAAAAGAAGATGAAGAAGAAGAAGAAAATTAGGTCTATTCATCATTCCTTTCATTGTCTGACCATATATGAACAATACTGGGGATTATGTAGGCATCATGCTCAGCAAAAGAGTAGTATAAATACTATTTTGAAAATAAATAAAAAATGCAACCAATGAGTAGGGGTACACTATTTGAGTTTTTTTTTATAATCAAGTCGAATAATATAATAATTATTTTACTTCGAAAGACTGACTTTTCTGAAACCTTAAGAACTTTGAGCAAGACAGCATGACTGAATTTTCCATGTAAAAATTACAACAGCTGTTTTCAAAACAGATTAATCACTACTTCACGTTCATATTCCTTCTATGTTTACAGTTTCAAATTGTTTTGAGTAAAAATCTTGGTTATTTTGTGAGCTAGATGTGGAAAATGACAAAATCTGTGAATAAATTTATGTGAACATTCCAGCATGGGTGACTGTAGCACTGAAGAGGATTTGGGTAAAAAAGAAATTATTAAATCTAAAGAAGAGCTTGAAAATATAGTGAAAATGATAGAATAGTGGTCGTTGAGTTCTCAGCCGATTGGTCCACCGAGTGTAAAAAGTTTCGACAAGAAGTTGAAAACATTTTCAGTAAATATGAACATACATCGGTAAAGTTTTTAAAGGTAGAAAATTCTGATATTGCATTGGAATGTGGTGTAGAGAGATTACCAACTCTGAAACTGTTCAACAATGGAGAAATACTTGTGGTGGGCACAGCATCTAATATACATTTGATTGGTGAAGGGTTAGCTCAACTCTTGAATAAACGAAAATAAATAAAGCTTGGCTTACACCACAGTTATTAAGAAAATGTTAATAACTCAATCCTTACAGATTCTATTAGATTGAACAAAAGTTGACAAACACATATTATGTTCATGTTAGTTATGTACAATCTAATAGAATCTATCAGGATTACGTTATTAGCATTTTGTTAATAACTTTGGTGTAAACCAAGCTTAAGAATGAGAAAGGTTTAAATTATAAAAATAAAAATATGAAGAAAAGAGTTCAATTGAAAATTGAGTACCTACTTAAAAATGGAAAACTAAGTACCCTTTTTTTAAAATTGTTATTTATTCATTCAATTTCATGGTTCAACGCCATCATCAGCCTTGAAATTCTTTTTTTCTCGGCTATGAAAAAACTTCTAGTTTCATTCAAAATTTAGACTTTTTGAATAATTATTTAGTTACTGTTCTAGATTTTTTAATTTCGGACTCTAATAGTATCTATTTGATTCAAAATTTGATCGTTTTTCTAAGAATTGAAGAGTGTGAATTGTATTTTGAAAAGTGAAAGTGACATAACCAACATTTTGATTTGGACAGAATAGTATAAATTGGAAATGGGACAGTTTTGGGCATGAGCCTGTTATGCCTTTCCTCATGTGAAGTATTTGTACACAATGTAAATAAATAAATAAATGATGCCATTATCTTACATTATGACTTGATAATTGCATCATAGCCAAAACATGTCGTAAGTGAACGATTTTTAAAAAAGGGTAGGCTACTTAGATTCCTATTTTTATTTATATTCAAGAGTAGAGCCTAAATAGGTTCTACGAACCTATAGTGAGGTCCACGTTATAATGGCAGTGGAGAAAGATAGGTTAACAGCGTTGCTGATTCTCTGCCTTACCACTGCCTTCTATAGAATATCGCTGATGCCGGTATTCTGTAAAATACCTACTGTTCATTCTTGTTAGAATTAATCAATTACCTATATTTTATTTGTCGAGAGAAAATATTTTTTTCAAGATTTGAAAATTAATTTTCATAATAATTGAATCGGCCTGAAGAGAAAGGGAACATGTCGAAAATCAGAGTTTTTCAGGGGAGAGGAAAAACTGAATAAATATAAAAGTATTGATAATTTCAAGATTGTTTTTTGTCATTATGGTGCAACATTTTTTAAGACAACAATTTTAATCCAGTATAAGCACTTCTTATATAAGATTCACCCCTTAAAATTGAGTTTTTGTTTTAACTTCCTTTTACTCTTGATGATATTTTCAATTATCATACCGAAAGCAATCCAACCTCAAAGCAACGCGTGAATCAAAGATAACTCAACAATAACATAAAAATCACAACTGACAAACAGCTCATTTTCGAATGTTCAGCGTTGAAAGGAAACATGTGTGTCATGACTAGTTCCCTTTCACTCCAGTACAGCAAAAATACGATACTATCTGTTTCTCGTATAAAGAGAATTCCGACATGTTCCCTTCCTACTCCAATCGATGTATCCCACAGTAAACAACTCAAACAACTCTTTTCAGCCATAAAATAATGAAAATTTTTGACATGTTCCCTTTTTCGTCAGGCCGATTCAATTGAATTAAATATTTCATCAATTAATTGTATATCTACGTTGATGAAAAACGATCTAGCAACGTTGAGAAGCTAGAAAAGGATAGCGTTATCTGCTTTGACGAATGGTAGACAAGGATACAGTAGCAACACCGATGTTAATCAGATTACTGCCATTATAACTTGGACCTCATCATAGGAAGATGATACAAAGATGATAGACAAGGATAGCAACACCGATGCTAATCATATTACTGCCATTATAACGTGGACCTCACTATAGGCCTAATGATACTCATTTGAAGCAGAATGTAGGTGTAATGATGAGGTGTAATAAAATAATATGTCATAATGAAAGTGAAAGTTCAACTGATGAGAGATGTAATCTAGAATCGGCAATGCTCATCTCACCCACAAAAGATGATGTGCTGATTTGGTGATTAGAAACACACGTTTCTAGTCTACTTGAATAATGGCCGACATGAACATGATGAGAGGTGATGATGAATCAGGAAAACGGAAGAAAAGAAAAATCAGAAGAAGAATAAGAAAAAGGATTAGAAAAAAGGAGAAGAGGAAGGAGAAAAGGAGAGGATGATGATGATGATGATGATGATGATGATGATGATGATGATGATGATGATGATGATGATGATGATGATAATGAAGGAGAAAGGAAAGAAAATATTGACGAAAACGTTCGGTAGAAGATAAAATATGCTGAACTAGAAAAAGGAGAAGGTAAGTCAGAGAAGGAGAAGAAGAAGAAGAAGAAGAAGAAGAAGAAGAAGAAGAAGAAGAAGAAGAAGAAGAAGAAGAAATCGAATCATCCAAAATATGGAAAATGAGCTGGTGAATATGATGAACTAGGGCCCTTCAATGATGATAAAGCTGCGTTTACACCAAAGTTATTTACAAAATCATCATCATCATCATCGTCATTCAAGGATTAGGCTCTGTTGGCCTGTTCCGGCATCCATTTCTTCATCGGTCGTCCGACGCCTCTTCTCCCATCGGGTTTGTAGTGCCAAACTTGAATTGGAAGTCTATTTGCTGGCATACGAAGTAGATGGCTGGACCAGTCTTCCCTACTTTTCTTCAATATTTGCAATAAAGACTCTACATTCAGTTCGGTTCTTACTATTAATAAAATATAATCGGTATATTATTTACAAAATAATATAATAAATAACTTAATCCTCGTAGATTCTATTAGATTGAACATAACTTATTATACACATTATGGAACATTAAGTTCCGTTCAATCTAATAGAATCTAAAAGGATTAACATTTTGTTAATAACTTTGGTGTAAACCCAGCTTGAGTTCAACGCTCAAAATTGTTTAAACATTCCACTGAAAATGTAGTCACATATTTTGATTCATTTACAAATACAGTCAATATATTAGGCCTTTATACTGAGTTGAAACTCTGTTCCTACATGTTCATTTTTTTTTAATTGTGAATGATACCCACATGAGCTTTTTGCTTGTGTGTGGGTAATGAAAAGTGCGAGGGTGAATTATGAGATGATCATACATCGATGCCTATTCGATGGAACTCAAACCCGCGACCAGGTAGCACCATAGAGAATCAATAGCATAAGTAGATATCCCATGATATAGGGCGTTTATGTCGCAACTTTTACTGTTATCTCAAGCCGATTACTGTTGACTATTGTCGAATTTTACTGTTTTGTTGGGGTGAGAGTGTATGAACGGCACAATATGAGAGACTACCAGTGTCACACAGCTTCACGGGAAAGAATTACGTGGACTATCGGCTTGAGATAACAGTAAAAGTTGCGACATAAACGCCCTATATCATGGGATATCTACTTATGATATTGATTCTCTATGGTAGCACTAACAGACTGAAGGGTGCTACTCCTTAATCAATTCAGCTATCTGGCCGGCTATTATATTAAAAATTACATTCTTTACAACAAATTTTAATAAATATTACCGTACAAGTAAGTGTCAGTTTCAATTTTGATCTCAACTTGATCAACATAATTTTTTTTATTCTATGGGAGTTTCATCAACTCTTAGCTTCTTTTATTGTATTGGGAAAATAAATCAGCCTAATCGAATCTATATAGCTCGAACAACGTAAAACAGTATAATTTAGAATGTATACATTTCATAGAGCATGTAGTGATTAATCATAAGTCTATGATTTCTTATATTATCAAGCAACAAGAAATAATTATAGTTCCAAATTTTCATCATAAATTCATCCTTGTGTAGTCAGGCAGAGGTATCAATAAATCATCCATTTCTCAAGGCGTTTGCGTGCTAGTAGTCTACAGCTTGAAACTTAAAAATCTACTGATGACATTTAAAAAGTTGTCTCAGATCAAAAATGCTTATTTGTTTTTACCACATCATAACAGATTGTATGACGCGCACTTATACTTATGACCTACTTCTATACCTATACATTGGCCTACTATACCTAGAATGATTACTCCTTTAACTATATCTACTGCTATATACTCATTCTCTTATAACTTCCGGGGAGGGACTAATCTTCCGCGATCTCCCCCCCCCTTTCAAGCGATATAGATGTAATAGTTCTTTGCAAGAAGGTGAGATAAATAGCTCATACATGAGTGAACCACCTATTTATTAGTCAATGGTAAGTAGACTAACGGTAGACAACTGTGATAGCCTTCCAGCCTCTTCTAATCCTGTAACTTATGGTTGAATATCCGATCAATTCTGTACTTTCATCGAGAATCAATCAGAAAATCAGGATCTTATTCAAAAGTGAATAGTATTTTTCATTAGAGACTATCGTCAATATCAAATTTTGAAGAGATAGTTACTTCAATAATTATTCTAATTCATTAATCGCTCAAACTACTTAGTTTTGCTGGTAACGCCAATGATAATATTATAATCGATTTTTAAATGGAAAATATTTTAATTTTAAGGTTTTGTAATGTATTGTATAATTATGAAATTTTTTATATTTTTCACATTTGTAAAGTTTGTTTAATGTTTTTGGCAATAAATATTTCTTTCTTTAAATCGTCATAAAGTAAACCGTTCTGTATCAAGTCAGTGGAAATTGAAGTAAAATTCACGTAATTTGATGGTTGCTTGATCCATTCAAAACTGTGATGAGTCAAAACACGATTCTATCAATTTAACACCGAAATTCAGTCATTTAATTGATGTAATAAACATGTTTCTCATTCACAGACAGTAGCAGAGCTTTCGTGAGTTAGTGACACTAGACAATACTGATCAAAGGGGAAACTAATAATTTTGTTGTAGTTTTGGCACTGTGTTGCATTTGGAAATATTTGAAAAACACTTACTTTTTTGGCAAATTGAGGTATGCATTCCATTCCTGAGGAGGAGCTTCATCAGCCATTTATTGGCTGATACCAGTAAACCTCAGCCATTATAGGAAATTAATAGCTGGACTGATCAACAATATCTTTGAAGATTCAGTGAATTATATAACACACCATAAAGAAGACATAACTAACAATAATGTAGCATGGATCCAACATAATTGTATTGAATTTACATCGGTTGTATAAATAGTCCTTAATAAAGAATAAATTATACATATTTATGTTATTTTTAGAATTCACTGTAAAACTCTATCATTTCCAAAACAATCAATTTAAGAATCTTCACTTAAAGATGTGACATTTCTTTACAAAAATACCACCTCATTTTCAGGGTAAATACTTCGATCAATAATTCAAATATACTCTCATTTCTTAACCGGTGATTTGAAACCCAACTAAAACATTGGGACCACCAAGTATTCCATAGTATAGTCTGCTGGAATCCTGGGATAGAGCTATGGTGAGGTCGACCTTATAATAGCAGTATTTGATTAACATTGGTGTTGCTATCCTTGCCTATCATTCGACAAAGCAGATAGCGCTGTATGTCTCTAATTCCGCAACGTTGCCAGGTCGTTTTTCAAAATATAACAATGTTTAACTATGATAGTAAGTGTCTCACCATCAATGAAAGTTAAACAATTTGACAGGTTATCATATTTTTATCATACTCATGTAATATTATTAATGTTGTTATATTTGATAAATAAATATTACTCACGTGGGAACGGTGTGAAGTAGATGACAGTAACAACAGCTGATAGGAGACCAATGAAGAGGCTGAACCTGAAGAACCAAATCATGGCTCTGTGACCATCCATAACCATTTTTCCAGCTCAAATTTTCAACTTTTAGAAAAATATTACTGATGGAATAGGCTGGAAAGCAGTCTCGGAAGACGCCATAAGTGAACTGAATCTCCGACTTTCCCCCTCTCTTTTCTTGCAGGTTCCTCTCTTTCCTATCAAACTGCTCTTGGATGACTCTGTTATCAGAAAGCGGTTTCTCAGCCACTGGAAATGGAAAGTGGTTGATACGGAAGTGGTTCCGTTGCGTGGCCGTTGATACGAAAGAAGTTGCGTTGCATGGTGTTGGATACGCAGTACACTTCATGCGATACGGAAGACGTTGCGTTGATAAACTGGTTCCGCGTTATTCTCAATAACCAACCATTGGTGGCTGATATCTCAATAATTTTTGGTGGCACCAATTTGTCTGGAACGGTCAAAATCTTATGTAAAATTTGATTTTTGAATCAGATTCAACCTCATTCAAGTTCGAATTGTCAATGATTATTGGGATATTTCAAGAAATGTGCACAATTCAGTAAATTTCATTGAATATCCCAGAAATAATAATTTTGAACCAAATATCCCAATAAACATTGGCTTAATACTTTTTTGGTGGCACCAATATGTTGTGAATGATCAAATCGTTTGTAAAATTTGATTTGGAGTTCAATGAAACAGGATTCAAGTTCATATCTTCAATGATTATTGAGATATTTCAAGGAAATATGTGCGCAATTCAGTAAATTTCATTGAATATACCAGAAATTATTGTGAACTGAATATCCCAATATACATTGACTTAATAACTATGTTTTTGGTGGCACCAGTATATTCTGAAATGGTCAAATCTTTGTAAAATTTAATTTGGAGTGTAATGCAACAGGTTTCAAGTTCATATTTTCAATGAATATAGAGATATTTCAAAAAATGAGTAAAATTAAGTACATTCTCATGGACTCTTGAATAACATGAAAACCCTTCTCCTGGCCTAGTAGAGAGGATCTTGACATAACTCATGCAGCACTTTAAAACTATATTCTCGTTAAATTTAGTTAGATTATTTATACATTTCTGAGAAAAACGGAAAAATTGAACCAAAGCCAGTCTGAAGATGTTATTTAACATTGAAGATTGGAATGAAATTAGTGAAGATTTCTGAATAGCATCGCAGGAAGGTATGTAATTGGAGTGAGAGGCTGGTTGTAGAGAAAGAAAGAGAGAGCGAGAGTGTGTGTTTGAGAGAAAGAGAGAGTGAGAAAGGAATGTATGTATTGTATGTAGAGTGAGAGAAAGGCAGGTTGACACGAATTTGTCTGGCCGAGCGGCTATTAAGTGGGTCAACACATATAGCATCTGAAATTGTTCCTTATATAATACTGTAATTTATGCCTGTATAACACTTGGTTTTTATGCTTCTGTTGTGTCATAAAATATAGGCTTTTTTGAAAAATAGTGGACACATCAAGAGTTGAATGTTCATGTTTGTAGAAAAATTTTGAGAAAAAGAAAATTGGAATAGAGAAGTACTTGGCTTGCTCTTAAAATTCAGAATGATTTTATGAAAGTTTATTTTTCATATTGGTGAATAAAATGAAAGTAACATTTACCGAAGATAGCTTGCCTTTATCTGTAGGAAGACTGTTGTGTTTGTATTTTGAGACATTCGATACTACTCGATTTTAGTTCGTTATTTGATCAAATAAAGCTATTTTTTTGATTGCCGGACTTTTTTCTCAATTATACTATACGATTCATCCTACCTAACTAAGTACTATCAGCAAAATGACATCCTTTCCCACGAAATTAGAAGTGGCCTAATGTTTAGGTCACCCAAAAATCTCATTTTATATATCATTCTTATAGTCTTACACCCGGTTGCACAAACATCTGCAATTTTTAATCATGATTAAATGCTAAGAGAACCAATAAAATCAGAGAAGCCTTCTCTGATTGGTTCTCGTGTCATTCAATCATAATTACAATAATTTAACAGGCTTTTGTTCAACTGGGCCTTACAGTATTTGCTTTCAAAGGAAACCTCAAAAACATATTTCTTGCATCAAGTAGTCTAAATTAATTCCGAACCGATCGAATCTTTATGTAGCCCAATTCATATTTTGTCATGTAGTACTGTACATAATTAGGTATAATGTATATTTGGCAACTTTATTGCTTCTTAAAGCTTGATGATCTTTCAAGAATTATTCTATCAAATCTTGTAATATTTCATCACAGATTTTATGTCCTGCAATTTGTAAGTCCCGCCACAGTATTATTTTTTAAAATCTGAGCCATCTGCATCTACAGCGCTATCTACATAATCGGACGACGGATTTTGATGGCACTGAACTGAAAAGACTGGACGAAAACTATAAATTTAATATAATATCGAAGACGCATTTTCTCTCACAGAGTTTATCTAAATAATGAAAGTGTGTTTTTATATTCTATTGTAATATTAATTCATTTTCATCCACAAGTACCAATGTAAGGTAAGCACTAACTTATAAAATACCGGTGAAACTAACCTCGGTTAGTTGAAAACTTTGGCTTGGAAAAATTCTTGCTCTTGTAAATAATTGATATTCAGTAAACTTTTTTAAAAACAGAAACCTATTGCTGATTAATAAAAATAATAATCTGCATTTCTTGCATACGTGTAAATTTTTTGATAGATTTTTTAAATTTGATGAAAGGTATAAGATACAAGACTACACGTGTTCATCATCAATTGAGTTATTCAACCGGTTAGTCTTGTTAATTCTTGTAAACAAATTATCGTTGTTAGGAGAACATAGAAAATTTATTATAATATACTTGTAGTCTACAGTCATACCTAATCAAAGCAAATACCGGCAAACTCATGTTTGTATCTAAATAAAACTAACCTTAGAACAATTTATATAGAAAGGACGCTTTTGCATTAATTTAAGGTTCAAGTTTAAGTATTGAACTGTAAGCTGAAAGTTGAAAAAATACTTTTTGGAATAAAATTTGGTAAGAAATAACTGCTGCCTCCGTTCTAAGTAGGCCTAATAACATTAATTTTCACATCTATTCAAATGAACTAGCCTAGGTAATAAACATGGATGTATGTATGTCTGTTCCCTTTCGACTCAAAACTTAATAGACAGATTAATATGAAACTTTGAGGTCACGTTTATATTTTTTATTAAATTTTGTTGAATGGCGAAGTTAATTCAAGAAAACTTGGAAGTGCGTTTACACACGTTTGAGTAGAAATGAACGATTTTTGTAAACTTGAATTCTATGTTCATAAAGGCTTATATAAAGTGAAAAATTCTATAAATATTATCTTCAAATGCATCATAAGTTCAATCGTTTATGATTTATGTTGGTGTTTTTTTATATCTATCCTAGATATTCACTGAACACTGTTTCTTTTACGCTAGGCTATTCTTTTTGATCAAACTACATGTAACTTATTTTTATGTAGAAATATTCTGAAAATCATCATATAATGAGCATTAAATATCAATCTCTTGAAATTGAACTAAAATTCTGAAAATCATCATATAATGAGCATTAATTATCAATCTCTTGAAATTGAACTAAAAAAGAAAACTTTCTGAATAACTATACATGTATTTTTTATCTAAAAATAAACATATAATGAGCAATAAATATCAATCTCTTAAAATTGAGCTAAAAAAGAAAGACTTTATGGATAACTTTGCTACTCCAATTCAACAATATGAGAGGTTATATCTAAGTTATTATACATGAGGTTAATAGAGGTTATAGAGTTATAGGTTAATGAGGTTATAGAGGTTATCTATTCTACTATACATGTATTTTTATCCAAAAATAAACATATAATGAGCAATAAATATCAATCTCTTGAAATTGAACTAAAAAAGAAAGACTTTATGGATAATTTTGCTACTCCAATTCAACAATATGAGAGGTTATATCTATTATTTCTCTGAGGTCTTGAAGTTTAGGCCTACTCCTAGCAAAAATAATTAAACCTTTTCAAATACCTTATTCTTTTAAAATAATACAGTCCTATAGGTTATTAGGGTTTGTCATAATAGATATATTATGTCACAACTCTTTTCTCACTTGTCTATTTTTTTGTTTTATTTTGTTCTAATCATTATTATTATTGCAGATGGCGTCTCATGTTGAGCAGAAGTTCAAAGGTAGTCTAGAGCTAGATTGCTTCACTCAGATCAATGATGAAAAACATGAACAGGGATCCTTTCAAATATTCTTCAAAGAAAAAGTGCATGGTGAGATTTGAAACTATATTACTGAAATAATACACAAAAGTCCAAGGCCCGGTTGCACAAAAGCCTGTTAAATTCTAATCATGACTAAATCCACGAGAACAAATCAGAGAAAGGTTTTTTTAAAAGAATGCTTCTCTGATTGGTTCTTGTAGCATTTAATCACGGTTAAAATTCTTGATACTTGTAGTTATCCCACTGGAAACGCTGCTGCGTCGTGGTCGTCACTCTGCAGATTCTCTTCTACCGAATAGTAGGCTATGGATTGGCTAACACTAGCTCTTGAATGCTTTCTTGAATCTGTCCTCTCTCTCTATGCTTCTAATGCTAGCAGGAACTTTGTAAATTCAACAGGCTTTTGTACAACCGGATCCTATTTTCTCATTTATTTTCATGTGTAGACTATCACTGAAATAATAAAATGTCATCTTACTGATACACAATACTTTATTGAATTTTCTTTAAAGCTGAAGGTAATGGGTCTTTGTTAGGTTAGGTTAGGTTAGGTAATAGCACTTTGCAGATAGAATATTATATATTTTGGCTTCACTTCTGAAGTTAATGCTCATTTATACACTAGAGCACGGTATATTGAAGAAGACGGTAGGTGTCACGCGCATGTTTGTGCTAAATTTCCGGTGTAGCTGACGTCATTTCATATCCAATCATCTGTTTGTAACAAATATATTGCCAATAGGTATTAAACACCTCGGTTGGTGGCGGTGACGTAATCTAGCTGGCTGGCTTTTGCACACACATTTCATGACCTCTACCGTTCTCATCTAATTTCCGTGCACTAGAGTGTGCTCCACATTATAATGGCAGTGTAGAAAAATAGGAGTACATCGTTGCCGAATGTTCAAAGACCTACTTGACAAGGACACTAACTTGAGGACACTTGAGATTGACATAAATATCGAAACTAGTCGTGTTTAATTTAAAAATATCACAAGTGCACTAGCTTTTTTATAATTAATACAATATTTTACAGTATTCACTCTCGAATAATCAATTATTTATATCTGATTATAATACATAATCTGATTTTCAATCTTTTTGTGTAGTTGAGAAGTTGATATTGTGGTAATTATTATTTTCTCTGAAATCTGTGGTTTTTGACGATTTCTTAGGGCCGTTTGCACAGTGACAGTTTAAACTAAATTTCTTTTTAAACTGGATTAAATCCGTATCAAGTCTCGTTTGTTATAATGTGTTTCATTTTGAGTTTAAGCCACCAACTGATTAAATCGAGTTTAAGCTTTGACTGTGCAAACGCGGCCATAAGTCTTCTTATTTAATATGATTTTTAATCCATACAATACCTTATGGTATTTCTCTCAAGTAATCAACCAATATCTGTTTATAATCTATAATCTGATTTATAATTCATACTATACTTTTCAGTATTTTCACTCAAATAATTAACTATTGTCTTATTTTTCCCAGATATGCCATACGATGATGAACTATTGGAGGGTGATTCAGACTGCAACCCATATTCCGAGAGTAAACCAGATGTATTCAATCCATCGTGACTCATTTCAACCTGAACTGAGAACCTGAACTGCTAGAGCCATGGGTTTGGGCAGGAATGATGTCCACCTTCGTCATTAGCTTTATGACCTCCAGTACCAGACAAGAGTATCTCGTCCAAGAGCCTCGGAGAACCTTGTCCAAATGCCTCGGAGCACCTCGTCCAAGAACCTCTCGGTGTACCTCGTCCAAGAGCTTCGGAGATCATTTCCAAAAGCCTCGGATAAACTCGTCCAAGAGCCTTGGTGTACCTCGTCGAAATGTGCCTCGGAGAACTTCGTTCAAGAGCCTTGCAGAACCTCGGATAACTTCGTTCAAGAGCCTCGGAAAATCTTGTCAAAGAGGCGAGAACCTTGAGCAAGGACCTTCAGAAAACCTTGTCCAAGAGGATCGGAGAACCTCCTTCAACAGTATCGGAGAATCTCGTCCAATAGCCTCAAATATCCTTGTCGAATCGGCTTGGAGAACATCTTCCAAGGGACTCGGAAAACCTAGTCCTAGAACCGTCCTAGAACCATGGACAACCTCGTTCAAGAGCCTTGGAGATCCTCGTCCAAGGGCCTCGTGAGCCTCTTCCAAGAGCCTCGGTGAACATCGGCCAAGAGCCTCGGTGAACATCGTCCAAGAGACTCAGAGAACCTTGGACAACCTCGTCCAAGAGCCTTGGAGAACCTCGTCTAAGAGCCTCAAAGAACCTTGTCCAAGAGCCTCGGAGGTCCTCGTCCAATAGCCTCGGTGAACCTCGAAGAAGAGCCTCGGAGAACCTCGTTCAGGAGCCTCTGGGAACCTCGTCCAAGGGCCTGGGAGAATTTGATACATTTTACATTGAGCAGTAGGGTAAGAATTGTTGTTATAAAATGAGTCGTCTATTTGCAGAACCAGATGCATCAAACAATCGAAATTTTTCAGGAAACTCAAAAACCTATTTCTAATTCGAATTTTATTTATTTTTTATTTATTTACAATGCAAATGACACTAATGTAATAACATTGGCAGATAAAATAATAAGGTACTATTGTGCTATTTTTCTTCCAAATTTATAGGTGACAATGTCCAAGATAAGGTTAGAATTAGATAGATATGAACTTTATATAACAAAAGAAATTTCAAGTAGTTGTAGATCTAATACAAAACAAAATGGGAGAAAAAGTTCTATGTAATTTCCAATTTATGACATGAAATTAGGGGGATGATTAATTATTCTCTGCACAAGTTATTTCTTCACAGTAACAATTTTGCCCACAACTTGTGTGATTCAATTTATTCAACCTATGTAGAATTTCTTACCATCTTTTCATGATGACTCGATGAAAGTTTCGAAAAAAGTGTTGTTTCTGGTTTTGGAAATAGACGACTCAAATATAATTCAATTAATAATAAGTTTTATCCAAACATTGACTCAACATCTCTGTTCCGAGCTGCAGTCAATAGAATTCAAATTGCATTGATGATCGCCAATCTCCGTCGCGGAGCCGGCATATAGAAGAGATTCAAATATTAATTTCATAAAATATAATATCACTTGTACATTTACACTTGAAAATGGTTCTTGAAGAGTTGAAACCTGTGATAGAATAAAATGTAGGCTACTAAATTTTAATGTGTTTGAAGACTGCATGTTTACTGGGATGGAAAAGTGTAATATTTTATTATAAATAGTGTACCTTGAATAATAATATTATTTCTCTGGTCGAGGGTACAACATGACCAGAGGAGTTTATTCAAAATATAGACATGATTACAAAAAGCATATAATTAAGCTACAATTATTAACAAAGTATTAATACAATAGATTGATTATTTGCTGATCTAAGAAAATGTGGCCCCCACTATACAGAGTGTTTGGAAAAGAACTCCCTAGTTTTAATATGTCATAGAATCTGTAAAAAGTGATATAGACTATTCTAGTTTGTGGTATTTGATTCAGTAACTGTCCAAGTTTTGTCCCCCTGCAGCTGCAGACCCACCAACAAGATGGCGCCCATCCTCATTACAATAACCATGTGCGCGCGGCTTGAGACTCTTGCTTTCCGGGAAGGTGGATAGGTAGAGCTGGCCCAATTGCTTGGCCACCACGGAGCACGGACTCAGCCCCTCTGGACTTTTTCTTTTGAGGGCACATAAAAAATGTTGTATACAGTGGAAAAATCCGAGACAAACCATTTACGGGAAAGAATCGTCACGGCGGTTGGGACAGTTACACCTGATACGTCATCATAGCCACCTCTAATACAAGGCCCCGGCCTACGATATTGCAACGTCGCAGTGTAGGCCTAGAATCTAATACATGATTGGTGGAAAAGATCAGCTGTTTTTTTTTTTTAAATCTTTTTCACCAATCATGTATTAGATTCTAGGCCTACACTGCGACGTTGCAATATCGTAGGCCGGGGCCTTGTATTAGAGGTGGCTATGACGTCATACATGGCGAGAACTTGAATATCGTCTCGACGTGTGCAGGGATGCCATGTTGAAGTGTACTGATGTGGAACAAAACTTGAAGATTCTCTCTTTCATTGTATGCACTTGTTGATGTAGTTTTTCATCAATTTACACATAAAATTTATACCTAAAACTAGGGAGTTCTTTTTCAAAACACTCTGTATATGAATATGTGTCGGGATGCCACACATAGAATGTCCCGATTTCAAATGAATTTACTTTTGAAAAGAAGGAATTATAACCAGCAAGTCGTGAACTTTAGTAGGTACTTTCAGAAGACTGAAATTAACAAAAAGTGGTAAATCTGGATTTCCACATATCAGTGTGAGTAAACGTGACCCGGTACAGTGAGAATATAATTTTCATTACTTCTATTGGACTATTCCCACTGAGCCTGGTTGAGCGAGTATGAATAGTCCTATTAGAGCTAATGAGAATAATATTCTCACTATAAATATGATTAACATGTGTTCTAATGGGACTGTTCACACTCAGCCCGACCGAGCTAGTATGAATAGCCCTATTAGAGCTAATGAGAATAATATTCTCACTATAAATATGATTAACATGTGTTCTAATGGGACTGTTCACACTCAGCTCGACCGAGCTAGTATGAATAGTCCTATTAGAGCTAATGAGAATAATATTCTCACTTCAAATATGATTAACATGTGTTCTAATGGGACTGTTCACACTCAGCCCGACCGAGCTAGTATGAATAGTCCTATTAGAGCTAATGAGAATAATATTCTCACTTCAAATATGATTAACATGTGTTCTAATGGGACTGTTCACACTCAGCCCGACCGAGCTAGTATGAATAGTCCCATTAGTGCTCATGGAAATTATATTATCACTACCGGTCACTTTCACTGTCATTGATTTGTGGGAATCTATCTTTATGTTGAAAAGAGGAACAATAATTATTGACAATACTGGTGATTGTATTATTATGACGTCATTCAACAATGGATGATAATTAGAAATTAAAGAAATTGAAATCAAGAAGCTGAAAATTCTTGCAACTATGGTGAGGTCCACGTTATATTGGCAGTGGAGAAAGATAGAAGAACAGCGTTGCCCTGCCACTGCCTTCTATAAATAATAGCTGATGTAATATTAGATGTGATTTTTGGAGTGAGTTTAGTTTTGTTTTTTAGTTTCTAAATTTCTAAATAATTCGGTGTTTTCAATTCAACAGTTTAGTGCAATATTTTTATTCTTTTCGGTTTTCAATCTGATTAAATTCTTAATTTTGGTTTGTATATTTCTGGACTCGGAATTTGATTGAAAGTGAAGCAACATAACCTACGTTTTAGACATTGGCTTACTACTATCAAACTTCGGAAAGGGAACAGTTTTGGGCTTGGCCTGTTGGTCCTTTTCTAATCATGTATTTGATTTGTGCATTGGTTAATGTAAATTTAAATGAATTTCAACTGTTCACCCTTGTTTGAAATAATCAATTATAGACATTTTATCCGTCAAGAATTTTTTCTATGATTGAATAATACATTTTTATAATATTGAGGTTGAATATTTTAAAAATTATATTACACTATTGTGAAAAACGATTAGGAAACGTTGCGGAGCTAAAAATGGATAGCGCTATCTGCTTTGTCGAATGATAGACAAGGATAACAACACCAATGTAAATCAAATACTGCCGTTATAGCGAGGTCCTCACTATAGATTAACTAAGTCTATTCTTGCAAATTATTCTTGTGAATATCGTTCAAACCAAGACCTTTTTTGATTGCAGTTGAAACAGTATTACAGAAGCGTAAGGAGGGCTTCGAATCTACATCAGTCAGGAGTATCACGTTGGACCACAGAGTTCGATGGAATAGAGTAGCGGCACTTGGAATCACAGAGTTCGACGGATGGAACAAAGGAGCGAAATCTGTCAGCATGAAGTATCTTACACAACTGGAACCATGGAGTTAGCAGAATGGAATCGTCTATAATACAGTTCTTTTGCGGCGTATGGTAAGATTAGAGGTGTTAAGTATTTTCTACAAGAGGTAAAAAACTCATCTGTTTCTTCTTCTGTGGTTTTGAACCACGTCCTCATTGTACTGTAATGTTAATCTCGAGCTGGTAAACTATTCGATAACATGATATCGATACTATCGTGATATCGATATTATCGCTCTTCTTTGTACTGTATAATGTTAATCTGGAGCTGGTAAACTATTCGATAACACGATATCGATACTATCGTGACATCGATATTATCAAGTTATCGTGTTATCGATATTATCGCTCTTCTTTGTACTGTACAGGCCTTCGGCCTGCCGCAAAGTAGACCCACGCTAATCCACGAAAAGCAACCCACGCCGTGGGATGTTGTAAACCATTGCTAGGCTTCTCCAGACATCTGTGTAATGATATAATACATGCATTTGTCAGCTGATTGATTGCGAATAATTCTTTAGCAATGGTTTACAAAATGTCCCACGTCGTGGGTTGCTTTTCGTGGATTAACGTGGTCTACTTTGCGGCAGGCCTAATCTCGATCTGGTATAATATTCAATAGCCCGATATCGATATTATCATGTTATCGATATTATCGCTCTTCTTTGTACTGTATAATGTTAATCTGGAGCTGGTAAACTATTTGATAACATGATATCGATACTATCATGTTGTCAATATTATCGCTCTTCTTTTCCAATAATAATTTATTATTAGTTGATTTTATAATTTATTTTTACAATTCATGTCCAAAATTTAATAACATTTGTTGAAACATATTCAGTTAATAGAGAAGTATATTTAATGCTTTAATTTTGTGGGATAAGATTTTTAAATAGATTTGTAATGGTTAGGAATACTTTGTGCAACCAGTTGCACAAAAGTCTGTCAACTTTTAATATTGATTAAATGCCACGAGAGCCAATCATAGAAGAAGACTTTTTCTCTGATTGGTTCTTGTGGAATTTTATTATGATTAAATTTTAGCAAGCTTTTGTGAAACCGGGTCCTAATGAGAAAATTGATTATAGTTTGAACAAAAAGATTAACTCTTGGTAGCAGACCGACATAAAAGGATATTAATATTCTATAATCTTTGCCTTTTTAGGCCTTATGTGAATATGTTAGACAACTCATAAAAATCGGCTCCACAAGTCCTTCTCCAGATTTCTTCTCTCAATTTTCGTTGGTGTTCATTCATATTTATTCATTCATTTACATATTCTAAATTTTAGAACGCCTGTGTAGAACTAGGTATGTAAAATCTTAGATGGCATATGTAGTTGACTAAATTCTCTGCCGAACTATTGCTTAAATAATTAGATTTGAAAGTAGCAATATTGTTTACTTCAAATGTATCATCGATACAAAAATCGATTGTTTCTTCAACGTTGAATGGCATTTGTTTTTATGAATAAAATTAACCTTCCGGTAGTCGCGCCCTACTCAATCACACGAGCAGTCGCGTGTTGTATTTTCTACAACATCCAATTTTCCAAGTTTTATGTACTCCTAATAGACAGTAGTCGACAGCAATCGGCTTGAGTTAACAAAAACTCTGCTTGAAATTTAGAATATAAACTACCTATCCCATTGGATACCTTCTTATGCTATAATTTATTATTACTTACTGCCATGGCCATACATATTTAGCCACACCAATAAAGCCCCTCCACCTCTCTCGATTGTCCGCGTCCTCCTCGGTTGCTCCAATTCTCTCCATATCGGCCTTCACTTGACTCCACCATTTCCGTCGTGGTCTTCCTCTCGGTCGTTGTCCTTCCGGATTTCTTTTCAACAGTTGGCCTTCTTTATTTCCACTTCGTCACTTGCAAAGATCAAGCAAGTACATTGGGTAGGACAGTGTGATAGCCACCTCTAATACAAGGCCCCGTCCTACGATATTGCAACGTTGCAGTGTAGGCCTAGAATCTAATACATGATTGGTGAAAAAGATCAGCTGGTATTTTTAAAAATCTTTTTTCTTTTTCTTTACACTGCGACGTTGCAATATCGTAGGCCGGGGCCTTGTATTAGAGGTGGCTATGATAGCGTCCTCAGAGCTTGCTTCCATATTAGATGGGTTGACTTCTCATTTCGGTGGAATTTGATTTACATCATCCTTCCCCTGATCCACAACTAACCCAACCTAGCCTCATCACATGGTGTCCAATCTGTTTCACTAGCACAATCTTAGGGATCCTGCAAATCAAATAAAATAATAGATTAGGAAATCAACTAGTAGTTACATGAATAATTGCAATAGGAGAGTATTATTAGAGGGCCTTCAGAATTTGCCCCCCAAACCATTGCCATTGGGGACATTATTGAGAGGGGCACAGCCTCATTATTAAGATCTGCAATGATTTGGTAGGAATTGCGCGTCTCATCAAGTGCAACGACACAATCGATGCAGCCAATCGAATGGGCACAGGGGACTGCCGTCCTGGTGGCGACATCAGTTGTCGAAATACAGTTGATGGAATGGCTCTGTAATTCGGTTGTGAATTTGCATTACAGTACTGGCTCCAGCTCCAAACTGTAGGTACTGTTTATCGATCTCAGTTGTTGATCCTAGATACACTAGTAGTTCTGTGAACAGTAGACCTCGCGCTCAGTAAGTTACATTGACCTGTTGTTATGTTTTCTCAAAAATTAATAAATAATTTATCAATTTAAAATGTCTAGAAAAAATCCTAAATAAACATAGAGCTTTCTGTCCTATCGTACCGTGACGTGTCGTCCCGGAATGTGAGTGTGAGCGCTGTTATCAGGTCTGGCTGCAACTGTCTACAACGTTGATGGAAAGATACATTTTCAAAATGTTCGATGTTTTTGAACGGGTAGTATTATAGTCACCTGTCTTCTAACTTTGATGGAAAGATACATTTTCAAGATGTTCAATGTTTTTGAACGGGTATTATAGTCCACTAGACAGCTGATTTATGATGAATAATTCTATAGTCTGATTTTTACTCCAATATTGGCGTATGAAGGAGGCTCCTTTTTCCTTTTATAATATCCTTGAAATGCAAAATTTCCAAAAAACCTTGTATATACGTTAACGCGCAATTTAAAAAGGAACATACCTGTCAAATTTCATGAAAATCTATTACCGCGTTTTGCCGTAAATGCGCAACATATAAACATTTAAACATTAAGAGAAATGCCAAACCGTCGACTTGAATCTTAGACCTCACTTCGCTCGGTCAATAATATAATATTTAGATAAGAAATAATATCTGTTGTGAGTTATCGTATATATTTCAACACAGTAATTGTGAACTGGTTACCGGTTTCACCTGTAACTTTTATTTAATAATAAAAAATTCAACTAGGCCTTGCTGTCTCCACCTCCCAAAACCTGTACATGTATTACAGGGTAATTGTAATAATACAATATATCTTGTATTATAAGCTGCCACAGACCTCTCAAATATGCTCACTGCTCCAGTCACTTCCATTGCTCCACTAGAACCTGAAAAGTACGACAAGGACAAGTAGAACTAGTACTCTAGTAGTGAGACGAGTGCATAATTTTGGCAAAATTTCCACATCTATAACCTTTCCTGTAAGCACAGAACATGCAGAAACAGTTCCATTCAGAGATGAGTGACACCGCTTCTACCATGACCCATAACGAGCAACAGCAATGTCTCTGCAATTATCATTTTCTCTAATAACACATCATCTACAGCCCTTTTCATGGATTCCTTACTTACAATTTCAACAACAGAGCCCAAAACTCGTTCATAAAATAATATGGAATGAGTTCATCACTGGACTGAAATTCTTAATATTGAACAAAACATGTCAGCAGCTGCTTTATCTTTTCCAATGCATTGAAGTCCATAGACTAATCTGATATTTATATCATATAATTTAGTGTCTATTTCACTGACTACAGTATCAACTTTATTACTATTGGTAGTTTTTACTGTTAAATCACAATTGGTACACTGAAATTGTAATTCAGTAGCAAGTCCAGCAATTGTTTTCGTTTCAATGTCAATGGAGAATGACATAACCTACAAACCGCAACTTGTGTAAACATTGTCCTAATTTGTAACATTGTCCTCTTGTAGACATTGTCCTAATTTACTTATATCAAGTTGGTTATACAAGTTGGTAGCACTGGTTGATTGTATTTGAGTTTCCAAGTTTCATTTCTTTGTGAAGTATTTGTAATAGTTTTTCCTTACTTAACAATAGTTTCTCGAATACATATAGCGGTTGACTTCAAGATTAGTGTCAAATCGTGAGAAAAACCTGGAAATTAATCTTCTTGAGTTTAAAGTTGCTTTCTAACCTACCTGAAAACAATGGAGAAACCAGTTTTGATGCATATTTATTCTTGCTTAATGAACTTTGACCACCCTGTTTTAAACGTAAAAATTTAAAATTTCTCTTATAGAACTGTCACTAATAAGAAACAGTCAAACTTTTGAATTATTGCGACTACTTTTTTTTTCGGGGGCGGGGAATAAAATTCTCCTGGATTGCTTGGCAAGAGTGAGACATAAAATAGGAAAGAAGAATTGGAAATAGACTCTTAGAAAGGTTAAAGAAAAAGGGCGGGCTGCCATGATGTCTGGCTTTCGACCGCCCTGGGCTGTTCTGATATAGGGTTCCCGGATGACACGATAGCCTCGTCGCCGAAGATGACCAGCGACGGCATTAACGATGGCATCGTGCCGGAGGACCCTTCCTCCATGGCTCTTGAAACAATTTTGCACGCAGTGCGCCGTTGTTTCTGCCTGGTTACATCCTGCCCTCTGATATCGAGGATAATTGCGGCCTCTCTTGCTGCAAAGGCCGACATTTCCTCGCTCGACCACCTGGCATGCGTACGATCGACGCTGATTGCCGCGTTTGCTTCAGCGGGTTGTGCTCGTTTAAAATGCACACCCAACCCAATTGACGTGGAGAAGCCCCTGTCACAGATGGAACAGACATGAGGTCTCCCAACAACTGCAGGCGGTGTTGTAGCAGGCAGTGTGTCTCGCGGTGTTAGCGGCACAGCAGTGCTACGGTTGGTGGTCGGCGTCCGAACCCCGGGAGATTCCCGGGCACCGACCGTGGCCTGCCATTGGCAGATCCCATTCTCTTATCTGAATTCGGGCCAACCGCATTGTAGGTAAAGGGGCTGGCAACCCCAGAACCCACATAATTTTGGAGTACTTCTTCGTCTGACCCCTACCCTTCGACCTGTCCGGCATGGGAGGCCTTCTGGTAGTTACACTACCGCCGGCATAGCTCTCTGGATCACAGGGGTACGCAAGGCCCCCCACCACGACAAGGTGAGTACTCCCCGGGGGGCAGTACATTAAGGAGTACATTACTATTTTTTTTTTCATATTATCACTCTATATCTTATTACAATATTAACCAACACTTACAGAGGATACAACAAGATGTTAAAAACATACAATCCAAGGAATACATTGCCAGACCGACAATAACAGATACAATAATATAAGTTAAGCCGCTCCGACAATATAACAGTGAAGAGTAGTTGGCGATGTTGAAGTCCGCGATGTTGGTCCTCCGGAAGCAGCCCCGCCCTCAACCATCTTCAGCAGCAGGGAAGACGGCAGCTGCCTCTGTGTTGAGCCGGAGTGAGCTCGGCTCCTGCCTGCCAACGGTTCACCTCACCCGATTCCCGCCGGCACAACCCCAGGTGGTCGGGGTCTCCTCCCCCTAAAACGGTTCCTCCTCGTCGGTTCACGTGTAATTGTAGTCATTGTCATGAACCGAGAGAAATTTGTATGACTCCCCTGCAGTACACGTGTAGTGACCGATGACAGAAGGCCAGTGGGGAGCCCAATTTCTCTCAGCTGCGTCGCCGATCTCCGACTCCACACACCCCGCCAGCTTAGAGTGGCCGTGTCGAAACGCATGGGTTGATGACCCGGGATGCGGTGTTTCCGCCGAATGCTCATACTCAAATCAGGGATGTTCGCGTACTTAGCCTCCTTGTCCCGAGCGGTTCGATCAAGGGGTCGAGATCCGGAGATCACCTGCACATCGAGAACTCCGGAGCTCTCTCCCTTGATCCATACAAGGTCAGGCTTACGGGGACCCACGGAAGTTGGATAGACATTTTCGCGGGCAACGAAGCATCCCCGCTTCCCAAGCTCATCGCTTAAGGTCGCGACGATGGCATCGTGCCGCTTGATGCGTCCACCGTGAGTCCTGAAGCATCCCTGAATGATATGAGCACCCGTTTCATCCATAGGGCACCCAGCGCGACACCTCACACTAGCTGAGCCTCTCACCTTCCTACCTCTAGACGTCCTGATCCTGGAGGGGAGTGCGTTTATCCAAGTCCGGACGTGCTGTAGAAAGTCACGACCGGGGATATGGAGGGACCGGGCAGTCAGCCAAGCTGTTGATGCCCGTTCTCGTCTCGCCTCACGCAACTCGCTCCCATCAACACAGGAAATCAACTGTCTCTTCCAATATGCTTGCCTATGCCGTTTCGAGCCTGATGAAATAGAACCATCTGGAAGAAGACGTGATGTCGCTCCAAGCTTACGATGGTACTCAGCCCAGTGGGAGCGCGACACCACCTGCGCTGCAGGCAGAGAAGACTCTGCCAGGGACCGGAGCCGCCTATCCATCATTGCAGGGACATCGAGAGAGAGGTTCGGTATCCCGAGACCCCCATCCCGAATAGCTGCATGAAGGAAGGCGACTGGGACATCCGGCGGCAGCGAAAGCCATTTGCGAACGTACGATCTCACCTTGATGTCAACCCTCTTCAACGAGCCCTTGGTGCACTGCCCTAACACTAGGGAGTGAAACAAGCGAGGCAGTAGAAAAACACGAAGAGCCAAACGGACAGAGACGTCCACCGGACAACTCTCAAGGATCAAATCAACTACGTAAGCAAACAGCAGCGGAGATAGAGGGTCGCCCTGCCGAACACCTCTATTCACCAGGACTGGGGCAGAGCGGACTCCACGCAGCTCAAGGGAGGTATGCGAAGCGGCATACAGTCGTGCGATATAAGTGCACAGCTCTTCGGGGAGGCCTTTAACCCGAAGAGCATGGGTTATTGCTGCGTGGGAGACAGAGTCGTAGGCTTTCGCCACGTCCAGGGATGCGAGGTGCATTCCTTTACGTGGGTCCTGCCTGACCTGTCTCAAAAGGGACCCTAAGACAAACACGTTCTCGGCACAACCATCGCCGAAGCAACGCTGCCCGAGAGACGCTAGGCCGTGTTTATATAGGCGGCTGGCAAGCACCTTGTGCAAATGCCGAACCACCACGGACGAGACCGATATCGGTCTAAAGTCCGAGGGTCTGCCTTCACCCCCCTTCTTTGGGATGAAGACAGTACGACTGCCCAGAAGGGACATCGGAAAGCCACCATGGCAAAGGGCCATGTTAAAGAAAAGACATATGAGGGGAGCAGGCACAGTAGACCACAGTTTAGGGGTGACCCCATCAGGACCGGCTGCCGACGAGATCGATATTCGCTCTCGAACGACCTCCGCAATCGTGACGGGACCCCACACATCGGCCAACTGAGCCTGCCTGGGGTAAACCGCTCGGGGAGGTAGTGGTACGGACTCTCGACCCATCAGTTCTCGCCAATACTCGAACATACCACCGTGTTCGGGCATCGCTGGTGGATCGACAAGAGATTCGCCATCAAGAATGCTGCGCACAGCCTCGACATGTCCTTCCGGAACAGTTTTTGGGTGCGCGCATACCATCCACGACGAATTTCCCTCTTGGGAAGGGGCCTACGGGCTTGTTGGGTCTGGCAGCGACCGGGGAGCCTCTGGCGCTGAAGGCTCGGGAGGTGCAGGGAAGACATCATGGAAAACCACTCAGAGAGGGCGGATAGAAACTCTGAGGGCTGTGATCTGCCTCTGAGGGCTGTGCTCTGCCGCTGACGGCAGACAGAGCCAAATTGGAGAGACGGAGGCTCTGCCATTCCTCGTCTCTTACTCAGTAAGGAAGAAGGTCACGTATGGCAGCAAAGAAGGTACCGTACGGGGGGAGGGAAGAAAAAGGTACGGCGTTACCCTGCCACACGTTGGCTCTAACAGGAGTAGCGTATGGATTGAACAGTTAAACAGGACCTCTTGGTGTAGGGGGTAAGGATGGAGCCAGCTCTGCCAACTCAGGAGTACTGAGCTGACATCGAAGCTGCCCCACTGGAGTCGAGGGGGTGTTTGATCGGGTTCCTCGGTGTCACGGGCCGGGGGGTCCACATTTTCGAACACACCCATAGCTCCCTGACCCTTCGGCCTAAAAGCCTCCGGATCGTCTGGTCGTGGCCAGGAGACCTCCGAGGAGAGGGCACAATGGTCCGGGACGGACAGGGGAGGCTATGGCAGCCCGAAGGTCTTCCAGAGCCTGCTGGACGAGTGCTCAGTACCACCACTGTTTCCCGTTTCATCTGGAGCTGCAACCGTTGCATGGGTGCTTAGCTGTTGTGGCAGATAGAGGTTTTATCGGTAGCATTGATCAATGATACTGTTGTTTATCTGAGCTGCGTATCATCCTCTGTGAAATTTCACCCTTGCTGTTATCTCGGCGTTGAGTGGAGCCTTTGATAGATCCACGTGTACGTTATCTCTTATCTAGAAAACCCGACTTTCTTCAGAAATGAAATCTACGAACTTGAATGGCTGAGACCATCATTATCATCATTATGATTTCTATTGTCATTCTCTTTCAGGTTCTTCACTAAATGAAAATACACCAATAATTTGAACACTTTGAATTGAAATCTACTCATATCTAGTAAATATATAAGTATCTGTATGTTTATTATTCATTGATAACCGTCTATTGAATTTTTTATATCGTATAACTATTCCAATTTTAATTCATTCGACATTTGAATTCTTATAAGCTGTTGCTTAAAACTTTTATTA
>NC_052513.1:43292532-43323067 GCF_014356525.2 Nilaparvata lugens | reverse complement strand
TTTTTTTGAAAAAAAAAGAGGAGAAAATGCCGTCGTTCCGGGCCTGCTTTACGGATCAGGTGCTGCGGGAAATGGAGCGGCTATCGGTGACCGAGAAGGCGAGGTTCACGCTTTTCAGGCGTTGCGCACCCCGACACGCGAACCGAACCCCTGAAGGACTTCGGGAGGTGTTGAGGAACTTAAAGAGAGACACTCTCCTCGGGTTTCCTCTGATTCGGGGGGGAGGTATTGCCCTGGCAGTGGTGAACAGGAAAGAGGCTACTACCACCATCTTAGACCCTGGCCACAAGGCATCGGCAGACGATCATGAGGCCATCCATGCCATCATGGCCAAGTATTGCCAGGTGAAGAGAATGCGCTGCGTCACCAGATGGGAGGTGCAGGTTTTCCAACACAACCGGGAAGGCCTCACCCGGTGGCAATCGGAGCGGATTATAGGTCAACAGCTACTCCGGCTCCTCCAGCAGCGGACTCCGCCGGTTGATAGCATGGTAGAGGCTGCCTCCAGGGAGCTGTTCGAGGAGTTCCCCGCTCTGCGGACGAGCCGCGACCGCAACATTGTAGTCACGGTGACTCAACCTGCTCACCAACCTCTTCCTAGTCCGGTTCGGGCCGACACTCCACTGCCATCGTCATCTACAGTCGCTGATACCCCTATGGAGGTCCCGGAGGTCCCCACGGAGGATGAGGACACCTTACTCGAGGGAGGAGGCGGGGGCTTCTCAATCTCACCCGCATACGGGACCTCTGAGGAGGCTGTCCGCCCCGCGACCCCTCCTTCTGCCATAACGACAACTGCGACCCCGACTGCCCCTACCCCCGTTTGGGTACGAGAAAGAGGACTCACTGAGGCTTGGGGAGCAGCCTCCACCGAACCCGCGAACTTCCAGGGGGTCCCAGCTGTTTCCCGGTTACCAGCAGCCAGCCATCGTCACCTCCCCGTCCCGCCGCTGCCGTCCACCCAGCCGAATCCGAGGTCTTCGAACTCTCCTCGGAGGAAGAAGAAGACTCATCATTGCCGCCAGCAGTTCGCCTGTCTACCACCGACTGCGGACGAGGCCTCGCCCTAATCACCATTGGGGATCGGCCTACGGTGAGGAAGGTTACCCACCAATCCTTCCGCCCCGGAAGGCGCCCTCGCGCCGGCCGTCCGAGGATCCGAGTGCGCCTCCCGGACGGTCAACGGGCTTGGGTCAAGCCGTAGGTGAGTAGTCACGGACCCTAGGCAGTGTGAAAACACGGCCATGCAGGGCGAAAGCCCGGCACATGCAGTGCGCAAGCACGGCGAAGCAAGGCAGTGTGAAAACACGGCCATGCAGGGCGAAAGCCCGGCACATGCAGTGCGCAAGCACGGCGAAGCAAGGCAGTGTGAAAACACGGCCATGCAGGGCGAAAGCCCGGCACATGCAGTGCGCAAGCACGGCGAAGCAAGGCAGTGTGAAAACACGGCCATGCAGGGCGAAAGCCCGGCACATGCAGTGCGCAAGCACGGCGAAGCAAGGCAGTGTGAAAACACGGCCATGCAGGGCGAAAGCCCGGCACATGCAGTGCGAGAGCACGGCGACTCATTGCAGTGCGGAAGCACGGCGTTTCCCTTGCAATGTTATTTGGGTTCCCAGAACCTGTCTGAGGTGTTGTTCACCTCGTTTTTTTTGTGTCACCCGCCCCTCCTGGCAGTGCGAGAGCACCGCGATTCTCATCTGCAGTGCGGAAGCACGGCGTCCTCGGCAGTGTGGAAACACGGCAACTCTGCAGTGCGGGAGCACGGCGTCCTTTTCGCGATGCGAAAGCATAGTGTTCCTGGCAGTGCGAAGCACACGCGCCCCGGCATGCGAAAGCACGGCGTTCCTTTTGCAGTGCGCAAGCACCGCGTCCTTATTTTTGCAGTGCGCAAGCATGGCGACTCATGCAGTGCGGAAGCACGGCGTTTCCCTTGCATGTTATTTGGTTCCCAGAACCTGTCTGAGGTGTTGTTCACCTCGTTTTTTTTGTGTCACCCGCCCCTCCTGGCAGTGCGAGAGCACCGCGATTCTCATCTGCAGTGCGAAGCACGGCGTCCCCGGCAGTGTGGAAACACGGCAACTCTGCAGTGCGGGAGCACGGCGTCCTTTTCGCAATGCGAAAGCATAGCGTTCCTGGCAGTGCGGAAGCACGGCGCCCCGGGCAGTGCGAAAGCACAGCGTTCCTTTTGCAGTGCGCAAGCACGCGTCCTTATTTTTGCAGTGCGAGAGCCACGGCGACTCATTCAGTGCGGAAGCACGGCGTTTCCCTTGCAATGTTATTTAGGTCTCAGAACCTGTCTGAGGTGTTGTTCACCTCGTTTCTTGTGTTTCCGCCCCCTGGCAGTGCGAGAGCACCGCGACTCTCATCTGCAGTGCGGAAGCACGGCGTCCTCGGCAGTGTGGAAACACGGCAACTCTGCAGTGCGGGAGCACGGCGTCCTTTTCGCGATGCGATCGCATAGCGTTCCTGGCAGTGCGGAAGCACGGCGCTCGGGCAGTGCGAAAGCACGGCGTTCCTTTGCAGTGCGCAAGCACCGCGTCCTTATTTTTGCAGTGCGAGAGCACGGCGACTCATTGCAGTGCGGAAGCACGGCGTTTCCTTGCAATGTTATTTAGGTTCTCAGAACCTGTCTGAGGTGTTGTTCACCTCGTTTTTTTGTTTTGTGTTACCCGCCCTTCCTGGCAGTGCGAAAGCACCGCGACTTCTCATCCAGTGCGGAAGCGGCGTCCCCGGCAGTGTGGAAACACGGCACTCTGCAGTGCGGGAGCACGGCGTCCTTTTCGCGATGCGGAAGCATAGCGTTCCTGGCAGTGCGGAAGCACGGCGCTCCGGCAGTGCGAAAGCACGGCATCCTTTGGCAGTGCGAAAGCACCGCGTCCTTATTTTTGCAGTGCGAAAGCACGGCGCTTCTTGCAGTGCGAAAGCACGGCGTCCCCCATCACAGTGCGCAAGCACAGCATGCAGGGCGAAAGCCCGGCCCGCAGGGCGAAAACCCGGCAAAGGTAGTGCGCGAGCTTGACCAAGGCAGTGTGGGACACGGCAGCCAGATTGCGAGATCGTCCGAACGTCGTGCGCAAGCATGACACATCGTCAGTGAGTGTCTGGATTGTCATTACGCGGACGCACACCTTCGCGTGTGGGAACACCGCGGCAGTGTGAAAACACGGCACGCAGTGCGCAAGCACGGCCCGCAGGCGAAAGCCCGGCGATTTGTTTCTGGTTTGTGTGTTTCTGTGTTTTTGTGTTTCTGTGTTTTTTGTGTTCCTGTGTTTTTTGTGTGTTTTGTTACCCTGTGTTGTCCCTCCTGGCAGTGCGAGAGCACGGCGCTCTTACCTGCAGTGCGACAGCACGGCGTCCTTCTGCAGTGTGAAAACACGGCAACTCGGCAGTGCGAGAGCACGGCGTCCATTTATGTACAGTGCGAAGCACGACACTTCCCGGCAGTGTCCTGCAAGTGTGACACGGCGCTCCCGGCAGTGCGAAAGCACGGCGCTCTCACCTGCAGTGCGGAAGCACGGCGTCCTGGGCAGTGCGGAAGCACGGCGACTCGGCAGTGCGAAAGCACCGCGTCCTTATTTTTGCAGTGCGAGAGCACGGCGACTCTTTGCAGTGCGGAAGCACGGCGTTTCCTTGCAATGTTATTTAGGTTCTCAGAACCTGTCTGAGGTGTTGTTCACCTCGTTTTTTTGTTTTGTGTTACCCGCCCTTCCTGGCAGTGCGAAAGCACCGCGACTTCTCATCCAGTGCGGAAGCGGCGTCCCCGGCAGTGTGGAAACACGGCACTCTGCAGTGCGGGAGCACGGCGTCCTTTTCGCGATGCGGAAGCATAGCGTTCCTGGCAGTGCGGAAGCACGGCGCTCCGGCAGTGCGAAAGCACGGCATCCTTTGGCAGTGCGAAAGCACCGCGTCCTTATTTTTGCAGTGCGAAAGCACGGCGCTTCTTGCAGTGCGAAAGCACGGCGTCCCCCATCACAGTGCGCAAGCACAGCATGCAGGGCGAAAGCCCGGCCCGCAGGGCGAAAACCCGGCAAAGGTAGTGCGCGAGCTTGACCAAGGCAGTGTGGGACACGGCAGCCAGATTGCGAGATCGTCCGAACGTCGTGCGCAAGCATGACACATCGTCAGTGAGTGTCTGGATTGTCATTACGCGGACGCACACCTTCGCGTGTGGGAACACCGCGGCAGTGTGAAAACACGGCACGCAGTGCGCAAGCACGGCCCGCAGGCGAAAGCCCGGCGATTTGTTTCTGGTTTGTGTGTTTCTGTGTTTTTGTGTTTCTGTGTTTTTTGTGTTCCTGTGTTTTTTGTGTGTTTTGTTACCCTGTGTTGTCCCTCCTGGCAGTGCGAGAGCACGGCGCTCTTACCTGCAGTGCGACAGCACGGCGTCCTCTGCAGTGTGAAAACACGGCAACTCGGCGTGCGAGAGCACGGCGTCCATTTATGTACAGTGCGAAGCACGACACTTCCCGGCAGTGTCCTGCAAGTGTGACACGGCGCTCCCGGCAGTGCGAAAGCACGGCGCTCTCACCTGCAGTGCGGAAGCACGGCGTCCTGGGCAGTGCGGAAGCACGGCGACTCGGCAGTGCGAAAGCACCGCGTCCTTATTTTTGCAGTGCGAGAGCAGGGCGACTCTTTGCAGTGCGGAAGCACGGCGTTTCCCTTGCAATGCTACTTAGGTTCTCAGAACCTGTCTGAGGTGTGTCACCTCGTTTTTTTTTTGTGTTACCCGCCCTTCCTGGCAGTGCGAGAGCACGGCGCTCTCATCTGCAGTGCGGAAGCACGGCGTCCTCGGCAGTGTGGAAACACGGCAACTCTGCAGTGCGGGAGCACGGCGTCCTTTTCGCGATGCGAAAGCATGGTGTTCCTGGCAGTGCGGAAGCACGGCGCCCCGGGCAGTGCGAGAGCACGGCATTCCTTTTGCAGTGCGAAAGCACCGCGTCCTTATTTTTGCAGTGCGAAAGCACGGCGTTTCTTGCAGTGCGAAAGCACGGCGTCCCCCATCGCAGTGCGGAAGCACGGCGGCTCTTGCAGTGTGCAAACACGGCGTCCCCCATCGCAGTGCGGAAGCACGGCGGCCTCTTGCAGTGTGCAAACACGGCGTCCCCCATTGCAGTGCGGAAGCACGGCGGTCCTTTGCAGTGCGAAAGCACGGCGCTTCTTGCCAGTGCGAAAGCACGGCGTCCCCCATCGCAGTGCGGAGCACGGCGGCCTCTTGCAGTGTGCAAACACGGCGTCCCCCATTGCAGTGCGGAAGCACGGCGGTCTTTGCAGTGCGAAAGCACGGCGTTTCTTGCAGTGCGAAAGCACGGCGTCCCCCATCGCAGTGCGGAAGCACGGCGGCCTCTTGCAGTGTGCAAACACGGCGTCCCCCATTGCAGTGCGGAAGCACGGCGGTCCTTTGCAGTGCGAAGCACGGCGTTTCTTGCAGTGCGAAAGCACGGCGTCCCCCATCGCAGTGCGGAAGCACGGCGGCTCTTGCAGTGTGCAAACACGGCGGTCTCTTGCAGTGTGCAAACACGGCGTCTCAACGCAGTGCGAAAGCACGGCGCAGATCTTCAAGATCTTCTGAAGCTAGGCCTAGGATCTGGCCGGGTAGCTTGCTCATTTCTTCGGATGGTGCCGACGCATCACCACGGTTGGCGAGGAACCAACCTGGCGCCCAGTTTGTTCGGTCTATGTTGACCGGCGGAGAGGCGGCAGAATGTACTCAGGCATTTGGGACTTTCTGTCTGCCGTTTACCCCTTCCATCCTCACCCCCCCCCTCTCCTCCCCCCCTCTCTTTTCCCCCCCCTTTCCCTAGTAGGAACAGTGTGTCCGATGATTATATCGTAACTAGAGAAAGGCATTGAATTTAGGCTCATTTATTCGACGCTCGGCTATCTTTCATCGAACTGAGGAGGTCAACGTTCAAGCCAGCCACTGGCCTAATACTCAGCGTTGCTGCGCATCCTCTCTCCCCTCCCTCTCGGGTCATGGGGAGGCTCGAGAAAGGCCAGCAAGAGGCAGTCGAGTTCGGAGAGCCAAGATCGAGCGGTCGAGAGAGGTGAGAAGAAGCAGCGAGCAGCTAGCAACGTCACAGTACACCCGTACTACGTGAACTCCGATTTCTTCAGCGACCGGGAGTTGTGTCGAGGCTAAAGTTGATTAGCCTCTCACACAGTGAACTCCACTACTCTACACTCGTTGGGCGAGTGTTAACGACACTTAACCTGTTTGGACGACGGGTTGCCAGTTTCGACCACACGACGTCAGGTTGGTTGGTCGAAACCTGACTCCCATTGGTAGCCCACCAGTGGGGCATCGAGCGCGGGAGAGGACGTCTAGGAGGCCAGGAAAAGCCCTTCCCGCAACTCCGCGGACGATCTGGACCCCAGGAGGACAGCTAGTGCCCGGCCAGTAGGACTTAGGAAAGTCCAGAGTGCTGGCCGCCGCAGCGCGCTGGTCCAGTGCGGGATCGCAAGAGGACGTCTAGGAAGGCCAGGAAAAGCCCTTCCCGCAACTCCGCGGACGATCCGGACCCCAGGAGGACAGCTAGTGCCCGGCCAGTAGGACTTAGGAAAGTCCAGAGTGCTGCGCCGCAGCGCCGCTGGTCACAGGCTGGTCGCCATGCGAGCCAGAGGACGTCTAGGAAGGCCAGAAAAGCCTTTCCCGCAACTCCGCGGACGATCCGGACCCCAGGAGGACAGCTAGTGCCCGGCCAGTAGGACTTAGGAAAGTCCAGAGTGCTGGCCGCCGCAGCGCGCTGGTCCAGTGCGGGATCGCAAAGGACGTCTAGGAAGGCCAGGAAAAGCCTTTCCCGCAACTCCGCGGACGATCCGGACCCCGGGAGGACAGCTAGTGCCGGCCAGTAGGACTTAGGAAAGTCCAGAGTGCTGGCCGCCGCAGAGCGTGGTCCAGTGCGGGATCGCAAGAGGACGTCTAGGAAGGCCAGGAAAAGCCTTTCCCGCAACTCCGCGGACGATCCGGACCCCAGGAGGACAGCTAGTGCCCGGCAGTAGGACTTAGGAAAGTCCAGAGTGCTGGCCGCCGCAGCGCAGTAGTCTAGTGCGGGATCGCAAGAGGACGTCTAGGAAGGCCAGGAAAAGCCTTTCCCGCAACTCCGCGGCCGATCCGGACCCCGGGAGGACAGCTAGTGCCGGCCAGTAGGACTTAGGAAAGTCCAAAGTGCTGGCCGCCGCAGCGCACCGGTCCAGTGCGGGATCACAAGAGGACCTCTGGGAAGGCCAGGGAAAGCCTTTACCAGAGCCCCGCAACCAACCCGGACCCCGGGAAGACACCCGGTGCCGAGGACTAAGACTTAGTCCCGACACGAAGCCTTTCTCACGACTAACACTGCAAGGTTCCTATTCCCTTCTTTCCGCGACCAACCTGTTTGGCAGTGCGAAAGCACGGCCCCTCTTTCCTAAAAGAGGGAAACATTTCTCCAAAGCACTCAAAACCCTGTTTCAACCCCAAACCGAGCGAGGGTGGGTGACGGACGCCCCACCAAGACTCCCGTCCCCTGCCGCGGCCCTCCCCAGTCGCCGACTGAGTTTAGCCGGCCCAGAGCGACACTGGGAATTCTGATAGAGACAGGTGTGGGCAAAAATCTACTCAGAATACTGGTTTATACCTTATATACAATAGCTTACAATACAGCAAAATTATAGATGAATTGCATAATATAGACTAAGAGAATAAATTATTGAACTGTATATGATATGAAAAAGCAATTGATTAATAACTATAGATAATAATTATATTGTAATGCATCTACATAAATTGGCGGAGCTTTGGACATATCAATGTCCATTCTTCGGAAGAATATTAAAAATATCCTCCCCACTAACTCTCTACCAAAACGTTAATTTCATTATTTAAACTAAGGATTTATTTATTAATGGAAATATTGTAAAATTTTTAATCAATATGAATATTTAAGAGAAGAAAAAAACAGAAAATTGAAAAAAGTAAAATAATTAAATCAAATATTGATTAATAAAATGGAATAGGCTGAAAGTGAATCAGGGTTATCAACTTTCAGTAATATACAGCAGTATGCAGTGGATAATTGAAAAAACATGAGTTTATATAATATATATATATATATACGAAGATAATAATATATATATAGGAAGAACTTCGATGACCTGATGATTCAACTACAGGATATGTCCCATGATTTCGATATAATAATACTAACAGAATGCTGGATCAAAAGAGATTATACACAGAAGCAACTGAAGGACTACAATATTTTTCACTCTTTGAATAATCGTACTCAAAATGATGGAGTAATTGTATATGCAAAGGAAAATCTCAATGTACAATCGGTAGAACTAAATATCAGACAGGCCAACGTTCTTCATCTGCGACTTCAAACATCAAAGGAGAGATATAATATATTAGCAGTGTACAGATCACCTTCCTACGCCAGCATAACAGAGTTTTTAGAGGACTTTGAAACAGTGCTTGGTAGACTGAGAGGTCAACTTATTATTTGCGCAGGAGACTTCAACATTAATACGCTACAGCCACATCAGCATTATCAACTTGATGATTATTACGACTTATTGAGTGAACACGGTTTGAAGAACTGCATTAAAAAGGCTACCAGAGTAACAGCGGGAAAGTCTTCTTGTTTGGATCATATTTGACCAACTGTAAAAGTAAAATCCATCCAATCGTGTATCACTCGAGTATCACAGACCACTTCATACAATTCTTGGACTGGAAGTACATCAGTTAGACAGAACAAATGGGGATGAACAGAGCTCAACTAACTGTCAACTCTCATCTAACTGTAAATCTGTCAACTTGAACGGCTTGAGGAGAGGACTGCGAGTGGAACAATGGACGGAGGTTTTTGAGTCAAATAACACAGACTCAGCTTACGAAAAGTTCCTAGAAATTCTACAAAAACATATGGAGAGCAATACACATCATTACAGACAAAAGAAGAGGATCAAGAGCATAAAACCATGGATAACACGAGGACTTATCACAGCTATAAGAACAAGGGATTCTCTAATAGAAGAAGGAAACTGGACCCAGAGAACGGAGAACTCGCTAACTACTACCGAAGATACAGAAATACACTGACGTCACTCATCCAAAACAAAAGAAAATTATTTCAAGATGCAACTAAATGAAGCAAACAATGATGTAAGAAAGACATGGAAAATAATCAAGGATGCTACAGATTCAGATCAGAAAAAGGATATACAACTGAATGCTTTGAAAATTAATGGTGACATAGTCACACTGAAAGATAATCCTAGAGAACTATTGAGTCATGTAAATAATTTCTTTGTTAATATTGGAGAGAGTATGGCTAACAAAATATCTGAGAGTCTGAATAAAAATATTAACGAAATTATAGCAGATAATGTACCAGAATTGCATGTACAGAGTAATATGTTTCTTTTACCCATAGATGAAAAGGAAATAATAAACACAATGATTCTTTACACATCAATAGTGCACCAGGCCTAGATGGATTAGATAACAGGACCTTGAAAGGAATAAAAGATTTAATTTCTAAGCCTTTAACTCATTTTTAATCTGAGCTTGTTATATGGTACTTTTCCAAGAGCAATGAAGCAAATCTGTGTCAGACCTATACATAAAGCAGGCGATAAACTAATTATTAGTAATTATAGACCTATTTCACTGATTAGCAATGTATCAAAAATTTTAGAAAAACTAGTTAAATCAAGATTAATAAGCTTTTTAGAAATTAATAATATTCTTTCTCCTAACCAATTTGGCTTCCGCAAAGGTATAAGTACAGAATTAGCTGTACTAGAATTATCAAAATTTGTAACTAGCAATTTAGAGGAAAAGAATAAATGTCTAGCAGTATTTTTAGATTTAGCAAAGGCCTTCGACTCTGTTTCCCATGACTTATTAATAAAAAAGCTTGAGGCAATAGGTATAAGAGGAGTGCCACTTGAATGGTTCAGATCCTACCTCAGCAATCGACACCATATGAGTGCAGAGGGTTCCATGAAGTTTGGAATACCTCAAGGAACAGTTTTAGGACCAATTTTGTATTCGATCTTTGCAAATGAGTTGTGCTCCATTCAATTCAAGGTAGAGTTATAGCCTTTGCTGACGATACAGCACTCCTTTTCAAGAAAAAAACTGGGAAGAAGTGTTCCAAACAGCAGAGATAGAACTCACAAAAATCACTAGTTGGTTAAGAAATAACTTATTGTCATTGAATTCAGAAAAAACAAAATTTTTAGCTTTTTCTTTAACAAATAGCACAAAACCACACATGACAACAATGAAGCTCCATAATTGTGATAGAAATTGTAACAATAATTGTAATTGCCCACTAATAGAACGCTCTGACAATATAAAGTATTTAGGAATAATAGTAGATGATTCATTGAAATGGAACAAACACATAACATATACAACTGCCAAAATAAGGAAGCTTATATACAAATTCTATCAATAAGGCGTATCATAGACAAAGAAATGTTAAAAACTGTATACTTAACATTAGTTGAATCTCTTTTAAGGTACGGTCTGTTAGTTTGGGGTGCAGCTAATCAGTTTATAGATCCATTATTTAAAACTCAAAAACGCATTTTGAAAATAATGGGAAACAGGGAAATCCAGTTTTCAACTGTAGAATTATTTATAGAAAATAGAGTACTCAGCGTTAGGCAATTGTATATATTATTGTTATTAGGGTATATGAAAAAACATCAAAATAGGAACCATATCATAAATCATAGCCATAATACTAGAATAAGAGAACGTTACAATCAAGAAGTACCAAGAATGAATACAGCGTTTGGGCAAAGATCACAGGATATTTAGGGCCTAAAATATCTAATAGAATACCATTAGAAATCAAAGGAGAGGAAAATTTCAATAGGTTCAAAAGAAAAATTAGACATTGTGTATTCAGTATTGGGATACAAAGTAGTGAGGAACTAATAGTAAGTAGGATTTAGATTTAAGCAGTATTCTTTTTAAATAAGGTAATTATATGTAGAAAATAGTACCTCGGTTTAGTATCTTTGTACTAGGTGATGCTTAGGGTAATAGATATAGTTTTAGATTTTTGGAATTTTTGTATTATGGTTGTAGCATAAATTAGTATTAATTTGATGATACCTCGACACATATATTATATAGTGAGGTATCATTTTTGTAAACACTGAATATTGTTATATTATTGAAAATATATGAAAAAAATATGTAATGTATGAATTATGAATAAACCCTCTGGATGTGTCGTCCAACATCCAGAGAATTATTATTATTATTATTATTATTATTATTATACAATTCGTTCTATAACAGGTTTAAAGGTTTATATTGGTGGAATGGGTGAGGGATGGTTGTCATGTGATCGTTCTAGGGCCGGACAGTTTCAGTCATTTGTTTCAAAATATGTTTTTTTAAAGTCAGGATGAAGCTCGCTAGGCTCTCGATAGACCTGATAGAAACAGGAAGTGCATTCCATGCACGACAGGCACTGACTAAGAAGGATTTTGTGAAAATAGTAGTTCGATGATTGGGTATCCTTAAAGTACTTTCTCCGGTTCTAGTATGTGAAGCATCTATCCTCCTACCTTCAGAGACAAATTTGAAATCATCTTTAAAATAGCTCGGATTACCGTATTCCAAGATATCTCTAACAAGCTTGACTATTCGAAAAAGCCTTTGATCGGGAAGCTTTAATGTTGAACTAGCAATGTGGGCTGGGGTGATATGATCATGGCGTTGGAGAGAGTAGACAAAACGTAGACAATAATTTTGGCAACGCTGTAGTTTATCATTCAGAGTGACTTGCATATCGTTAAGAACAGAATTACAATACATTAAATGTGGGAAGATGAGAGATTGAACCAATAATAATTTAATGTTTCTAGGGAGGATATCGTGCATTTTCTTCAATGCATGCATGGCTGAGAATACCTTTTTACAAGTATTTCTACAAGGCTGAGAGAGAGAGAGATAATGATAATGACAGTATTGCCTGACGAACGATTTCTTTGAAGTTGTTCCCTAGCTTTATATGTCGATCAAATGCAGGAAATCGTTATAGATAGCTCTTTTGTACCCCTTTGAACTCACAGTCTATGACATCACATTAATTTCAATAACTCTCAGATTGATTCTTCAACGTTCAACAGAGTTCTTATTAAATTTAATTATCTACTAGAAGGTATATTCTACTAATCTATATATATATATATATATAAAAGCGAAATGACACTCACTCACTCACTGACTGACTGACTGACTCACTCACTCACTCACTCGCAAAACAAAAAATCTACCGGATCAAAGACGTTCAAATTTGGTAGGTAAATTCAGTTGGCCCTTTAGAGGCGCACTAAGAATTCTTTTGGCAATATTTTAACTCTAAGGGTGGTTTTTAAGGGTTTTAAGTTCGTCTTTCAGCATGTATATTATTCTTATTCTCTTAATTATAATTGAAAAATGTCCATACCATATGTTGATATAGAACTACAATCTAGAGAGAGTATCTCTTCGAAACGGTTGTTAACTGGTAACTAAATTAATTATTTTGTCAGGTTGGCATTAATTGAGTTGACTTTGTTAGGTTGGCACCAAGTTGAAGATTGAAATGCATTTATCGCGGAAAGATTGATTGGGCACTGCTACTTCAATCACAGCTATTCCTGGGAATATTATATTACTAGCCGTCAGGCTCGCTTCGCTCGCCATATCCGTTTAGCCAGACGTTTAGTCTGGACCCCTGACTGGATCGTCCTAACATATGATAAAAATGCAGGCAAGCGAAGAGAGCCTGCTGATCTCATTCTTGAACGATCCAGTCGGGGGTCCAGGCTACACGGATATGGCGAGCGAAGCGAGCCTGACGGCTAGTAATATAATAAAGGTGAGAATTGGCTTGTACACGTACAGGATAGGAAATTCAAGAATGACGCATCATCACGTCTGAACTACTGGACTGATCAACTTGAAATTTTGCAAATCGATTCTTAATTCACCGAGGATGGTTATAGGACTATTTTCAATCCATCAAGATTCCATTATGTGAAGTTTCCAATTTGTCAAGCTTTTAATTAGATCATTGCGGTGCCCATGTTACCTGCCAGTAATATATAAATGAGTTTCATAAATGAGATTGAATATATTGCTTACTTATTAAATATATCTCTACATTGTTGAGAAACGATCTGGTAACCATCAGCCATAATCATCTGGTAGCCAGTAATATATGAGTTTCATAAATGAGATTGAATATATTGCTCACTTATTAAATATATCTCTACATTGTTGAGAAACGATCTGGTAACGTTGTCGAGCTAGAAATAGGTAACACTATCTAGTTTGTCGAATGATAGACAAGGATAGGAACATCAGTGATAATCAAATACTGTCATTATAACGTGGATCTCACTATAAAACATTAATTTATACAAAGAATCTCGCACTGAATTTCATATTAACAAAATTTTATTTTTACCTTCACACATCCTCAACAAAATCACTCTGTCTCTCTCGCTCTTAGGCGGGCTAACTGTGCTCGATTCAATTTTTTACATAGCAGCCTGGGAAGTAGTGGCGCAGTCGCAGGAGATTGCTTGTGGCGCCTGCGCAGGTTGACTGCTCCGTTACACTCTCTCTCCAGGTGAATACCTTCGGGTTGCTGCTGCGTTGCTCGCCACTGCTCTTATTCGTGCTCTTTCCAGACGACCGTCAACCGAAACGAACGCACTCACTCGCTCTCATTGTGGAGCGCATAACGCGGAGCATAACGCAGTTTCTTGAAGTGTCACCCGGCAAACCAATTTATAAGACGTTGTCATGTCAATAGACAAATAGCGGTATCTTTTCTCTATGATAAAACTGAATAGAATGTTATTTAACTCTGTAACAGAGAAATATTTTCAGCTAAACGAGTAAGTCAATTCACTGTTTATAATCCGTTTAGAAAATGTGTTCAGATTTCTCAAATAATGTTATGTAGTACTAACCAAAAAATGTCTTCACCAGAACGAGAAAACTATTGTATTGTTCGTAATCCGCTCGAAAAATTTTTTCACCCTTTCAATAAACAATCCTATACTATTAAACGAGCAAATTCTGTTTAAATGTTTATACTAGCCATCAGGCTCGCTTCGCTCGCCATATCCGTCTAGTAAGGGGGCTCCGCCCCCTGGACCACCGACTGGTTCATCCAAGATTATGATCAGCAGGCTCGCTTCGCTCGCCTGCATTTTTCATTTGGGCATTTTTATCATATGCTAGGACAATCCAGTCGGGGGTCCAGAATAAACGTCTGGCTAAACGGATATGGCGAGCGAAGCGAGCCTGACGGCTAGTAATTTAATATTCCCAGGATTGCAGTAGCAGTGCCCAATCAATTTTTCCGCGATGAATGCATTTAAATCTTCAACTTGGTGCCAACCTAACAAAGTCAACTCTACTTAATGACAACCTGACAAAATTATTAATTTAGTTGCCAGTTAACAACTGTTTCGAAGAGGTACTCTATCTAGATTATAGTTCTATAGTAACATATGATATGGAAATTTCAATTATAATTAAGAGATTGGGAGAAGAAGAATATACATGCTAAAAGACGAACTTTAAACCCTTAAAAACAACCCTTAGAGTTGAAATATTGCCAAAAGATTTTTTAGTACGCCTCTAAAGGGCCAACTGAACATACCGACCAAATTTGAACGTTTTCGGTCCGGTAGATTTTTAGTTCTGCGAGTAAGTGAGTGAGTGAGTAAGTCAGTCAGTCAGTCAGTCAGTCAGTGAGTGAGTGCCATTTCGCTTTTATATATATATAGATGTTCAGATTTCTAGATGTTTAGATGTTTGGATGTATAGATGTTTATATGTTTGTACACCTGATCTCAAAAACGGCTCTAACTATTCTCACGAAATTCAAAACTTAGTAGGTTTATAATATAAAGATTCGATTGCACTAGGTCTCATCCCTGGGAAAACTCGCTGAAGGACATTGAAAGGATAATCATTATTCATCCTTGGGAAATAGCTGATAATAATTATTTCGTCGTCTGTTGGTGATGGAAGTGAGTGAGCGAGTTCATGTGTGTGGGACTGTGTCAAAATTATGACTCAGCTGTTGAACTTTTGTAATCATTGAATCAGGTACTTAGTGCCGGTTGCAAAAAAGCCGGGTTATTTTCAATCCTGAATAATCCCAGTATATCCATGTTTTTGGAATGGTCTTCTCTGATTTGGTTCACGTGAAGTTAAGCAGGATTAAAATTTAACCGGCTTTTGTGCAACTGGGCCTTTTTGAGGGAAATTTTTGCATTCTTTTGGGAATTAATCTCAATTTACTGTGATTAGATAGAACATTTTATGTATGAATGTTATTATAATTTCTTCTTTTGTAATAAATTGTTTATGGTTTTGTACTCCAGAGCGAAGCTCGGTCCCCGATATTAAATTTGAAAAGGGACAGTTTTGGGCATAAGCCTGTTGTGCCTCTTCATATAACTGTGAAAATAATTGTACAACTGAGAAAATGAATAAATAAATATGAACTATAAAATTCAATCTTTCGTTACGAATTCTCTATGCTTTTACACTCCAGAGCAAAGCTCGGTCCCCCGTTATTATTTTCCAATATGGCGTGAGCCATGGTACTGTTAATAATCTGTTCAACAAATTTTTCAGCTTTTTCAATACGACATAACAATCATCACAGTTATGACAAAACCAATACGCAAAACCCCAACAGCGGATCGATACTGGAAAAAGTCCGGAATAATCCTGAATAAGATGCTTGAAATGGTCACCTACATGGAGCGGAGGTTTTAATTTAGAACATGTCGCCGGCTGTCATTTCTGACCACAAGAGAATAGCGAGTGCTGTACGACTGACATTCTTTTTTAGACTACAGTGAGGTCCACGTTATAATGGCAGTATTTGATTAACATTGGTGTTGCTATCCTTGTCTATCATTCTACAAAGCATGTAGTGCTATTTTTCCCTACATCCGCAAGGTTGCCAGATGGGGTTTTAACTATAATTGATCAAAAAGAAAGAGCTCAATCATAGAGATGTATTATTTAATCATTGAAAATAACATATATTTCCTTGACGAATATATTTATTGATATATTTTGAAGAAGAATGAACAGTCAATTTTACATCTGCTTGACTTTTTTGTTTAGGGCTACTCTTGAATAGAAATACAACCTCTGATACCCCTCTATAGAAGGCAGTGGCCAGGCAGAGAATCGGCAACGCTGTTCCTCTATCTTTCTTCACTGCCATTATAACGTGGACCTCACTCAACAATATCACACGCTAGGGGACTGGGAATAAAAGCAATTTTTGCTTGCCAGGCAAAAATAACAACACCTGAAATCTCACAGAACTTTCTGCTCGGACTTTGAAATAACTCTGAAATTTCACCCTACAACTTCGCAATCACATGATTAACATTTTAGCTCGTTCAACTTGACTCTGACAATTTGAATTTTGCATTTCTTCCTAGCTACATTTCTACTGAAGGTACAGATGATAAGTTCTTCCATCTATTTTAATTTCCACTTTACTTCTATTCTCTCTTCTATTTCTATTTTCATTTGTACTTCCACTGTTATTTCTACTTCTGTTTCTTTCCCTTTTTCTACTTCTCCATTTCAATTCTGTTTCTACTTTTTTCTCTATATCTTTTCTCATCTATTTCCTACTCGAAATGATTTTTCGACAATCTTCAGTCTCCATTCAACATTTTTATCGATGTCCTAAAAATCTCCCACATCATTTCCACTGCTGACTTACACTAACCGTTTATTCTTTCAAACTTCTCTATCATAATATCCAAAACTCTTCATTAGTAAAGTTTAAAGTTATGGCTAGTATAGTTTCTAGAGAAACCATACTGAATAAATATAATTTTATTGCTGTTCAACATTGCAATAGTTATGGGAAACGTAAGAAATAATTATAGTTTAGCAAACAAGGTCAATCATTCACATGAAGTGTTAAGCTGCATACACATATTCGCGCTTCCAACCCGCACCGAGCACGCTCCTCCCTCGTACCGCACTCGTACCGCCCTCGTACCACCATCGAACCACAGTCGCTCCGCCCACGCACCCATCATGAACGTTACGGAAAGGTGCGTACAGACTTTCGCTCTGCTCCGCAACCGAACGTCACTCCAGCAGAGCGATTGATGATCGACCGGCGAGCAACAGTGGTTCGACCGGGAAACGCGAGAAGATCTAACATCTTCCGTAACGTTCATGATGGGTGCGTGGGCGGAGCGACTGTGGTTCGATGGTGGTACGAGGGCGGTACGAGGGCGGTACGAGGGCGGTACGAGGGCGGTACGAGGGCGGTACGAGGGAGGAGCGTGCTCGGTGCGGGTTGGAAGCGCGAATATGTGTACGCAGCTTTACATGAAGTGTTAATGTAGAGGAAAGAAACCGTTGAATTTAAAGTTGTGTTGCATTTTTCGTCTCTGTTGAAATTTAGTTACTAACAATCGATTACTATAGTGAGGACCACGTTATAATGGCAGTGAAGAAAGATTGAACAACGTTGCCGATCCACTGTCTAGACAATGCCTTCTATAGACGGTAGCTGATACAGGTTTATTGATGTAATATTAACTGTTCATCCTCGTTTAAAAAAATCAATATTATTTTATCAAGCAAGAAATTATATTTTTGAATAATTTCATAATGAATTTCAATAATCAAGATAAAATATTTTGTTAATTGAACATATTTGTACATTGTTAAAAATAATCTGGCAACAGACAAAGCGAGAAAGAGATAGCGCTATCCGCTTTGTTGAATGATAGACAAGGATAGCAATACAATTGCTAATTTTAAACATTGTCAACGTGGACATCACTATAGGGGGGAATGGATTCAATATTTTAAAAATGATAGTATAATAGCCTAATAACAAGTGGTTTAAAAGCAATCAAGAATAGATGCAATATTCTATAGTGAGGTCCACCTTATAATGACAGTATTTGATCAACTTTGTTTTTGCTATTCCTTTCTATCATTCGACAAAGCCGGTGGTACTATCCTTTTCTAGGTCCACAACGGTACCAATTATGTTTTTGACAGTGTAGAAATATGATTAATTAATGCAGAGAATCGGCATCGCTATTCTTCTATCTTTATCCACTGTCATTATAACGTGGACCTCACTATATAGCAATACAGAGGTCTAGTACCTCCAGATAGGCTCACACTCGTTGGCATCATATTTCTTAAAAATTATTTTTTTATGTTCACAATATAAATAATAAAAATATAACATAATAATGAATAATATATATTCTAGGTGTGGAAACTGTTTTTTTCTCACTTTTTCTAATGTTGATTGTACAATATTTTGTAGAATTTTCATCATGCAGAAAAATATATTGAGAGTCATCTGTAGACTGAGATCGAGGGACTCATGTAAAGCATTTTTCAAAAACCTTGAAATACTCACACTTCCTTCCATTTACATTTACCAGCTAGTAGTTTTTGTTGAAGTAAATATCAGTAAGTTCCAATTTTGTACAGATAATCATGAATATAATACTCGAAATAGAAATATCATTGCATTTCCAATCCATAGAAATGTAGCTTTTGAAAAAACTCCATTTTATTCAGGAATGAAACTCTATAATAGGTTGCCAACAAACATTCGAAACATTGAATCAGTCATTCTATTCAAGCAGACAGTCAAAAAATGATATTAGAGAAAAGCCCATACGCAATCACATAATTTTATTAATAAGAAAATTGTTTTTATTTATATATATATATATAATATATATATATATATATATATATATATTATATATATATATATATATCATTACCTTCCTTAATGATACTTGACACTTCCTGAATAAATTTTTTATTTTTGATTGTATGTATTATAGTATTAGTATTAGTACTGACAAGTTTCCTGTCAAATGGGATTATTCCCAAAATTGATGTAATGTAATGATTATTAAAAAAAAAAAAAATCTGCCAATAAATATTATATATGAGGATTGTATAAATAAATTTGTGCTGAAAATAGTGAGACGCAATAGTAACCTAATCTACTCACTCGCTCACTCGAAAGTGCGGGCCTGGGGCTGAGTGTAGCAATGCACTGTCTCTTGTGAGTAAGTAAGTAAGTTGGTTTTGTCCCCGAAGGCGTCAGATACATTTCCCTCTCTTCACCCCCACCCTGGACCTCTCTTCTCTCCCTGGGTCTTCCCCCACCCACTGGAACCCCTGTAATTCCTAGATCCTCCTCCCCAAACCAGAGGATCAGGTAGCGCCATGAAGCAAAGCCAGGGATAGATGTTTCAAGGCACGCACTCCCAACAAACTTACAGCAAATGGATCGACTCCCGAAAGTTGGCGCCTCTTTATCACTAATTTCCTCCCGAAATTCACTTCGCCAACTCCTATCGTGTGATTTTAACGTGATGTGAATGGACGTTTAAAACTGACCATTATAGGCTAGATACACACACATCGATTTTTGGACGTACAATTTTTTGTCAACGTTATGAATTCAATCAGATTAAATTTGTGACAAAATTTTTCTTAACTCAATATTTTCCAAGTTCTAAGAGTTTATTGAATGTAATCATTCTATTATATTCGGTTTTTAATCAAATCAAATTCAAAATTTCTAGTTTATTCATTTCTGGACTGAAAAGTGGACTCAAATCGATTCAAGAGGATAGCATAACCTATAATTTTTATTCATTCATAACTCTACCTTCATTGTATTATCATTCATCCCATCATCATCACCTAGGCTTGAAATTCTTCTAGAAAGTCGCCTTTGTAAAATAATAAATAATAAAAATAAATAAATAAATAAATATACTTGACAAGTATTTTCAAGTCACTTCATATCACTTGAAAATGGCATCAATGTCCGAAACATGTAGTGATTAAATAATTCAAAAAAGGTACTAAGATTTTCATTTTTCTTTCTATTTTTATTACAAGTAGCCCTATTCTGAAAAGAGATAAATATTTGATATTCTTTGATAAAATCACGGTGTTTTTTCATTATGTCATTCTTTGAGATATTTTCTATTCTTCCTCAGAATTGTTTGCTTACGAATCAATAGTATATCTTCTAATACCAGCACTATTGGCAAAATAGAATACAATAGAATAGAATAGAATATTTTTATTTGTCCAAGAACAATTACACGATTGCATGAGACATTGTCAAGATAGTTATAATACATTACAATTACATCTTAATATATTTCTATACAATATAAGTCATAATAACATCAAAGTATACATTTTTTAAAAGTCATAATACATTCAAATATTCACTTCTCATAGTACTCTTTCAAGCTGTAAAAGGGATTTTTGACTAGAAAATTGTAAAGTGCATCTTTAAACTTCAAAATCGGGAAATTTCTTATTTCCTGAGGAAGGTGATTGAAGAGTCTCAAACCTACATTTACATGGCTTCTTAAGGTCTTTGATAACCGTACTTGTGGTATATGCAAATTTGCATAGCTTCTTGTATGGTGTGTGTGGATGTTTTTGTTGCTGGTCAGATTTGTTTCCTCAGATTTGACATGTAGTAGCAGGGTGTATATGTACAAACAAATAACTGTCATTACTCTACTTTTAATAAAAAGTGGCTTACAGTGGGCTCTCATCTCTGAATTGGTTATAATTCTAATTGCTTTCTTTTGTAATAACAAAACTTCGGATACTCTTGCACAATTTCCCCATAGAATAATACCATAATTCAATATAGAATGAAATAGAGCATAATAGATACTTATAAAATAACTTTCAGGTACATGGTATTTCAAAGTCTTTAACAAATAAATAACCTTTGAAAGCTTACTACATACTGAATCTATGTGGTCACTCCATGTCAAATGATTGTCAATCTGAACCCCCAGTAATTTAATTTTTCTCACATATTTTTCTGGAAACTTGGATCTGGTATTCAATGAATAAATGGCCTCTTGTGTTTTTGATTCATTGATGACAAAACTATTAGCTTTGAACCATATGACAGCTTGATTTAAGGTTTCATTGGCAATCCTGTTTAGAGTTTGTAAGTCTCTGTCAACAGAAAGAAAAGTTGTATCATCTGCGAACATGATTGTTTTTGAAGACGTTATACTATTAGGAAGATCATTGACCATCACTAGAAACAACAGTGGCCCCAGTACTGAACCCTGAGGCACACCAAACTTGACATAGGAAGCAGATGATTTGTTTCCATTCACATCAACTATTTGCGATCTGTTATCCAGATATGACTTGAAAAAATTGAGACACTCTCCACGTATTCCCAAGTGATTTAATTTTTGAAATAGAATTGAGTGATCTACACAGTCGAACGCTTTACTTAAATCGCATGCTGTGATTTGAGCCACACACTTATCCTCAAAAGCCTGTATTATATCATCGATAATAGTTAAAACTGCTCCTGTAGTATTTTTGCCTACTCTATAGCCGAACTGGGAACTACTTATCAAATTGAGACTGTCAAAGTAGGCACAGATTTGGGTCTTCACAATTTGTTCAAAAATTTTGCCAAAAATTGGAACTATTGAGATTGGACGATAGCATTTAGGTAATAACCTATCCCCACTTTTTTTGAACAATGGTACCAGTCTTGAGATTTTCAACTTTGATGGAAAAACTCCCTGTCTCAGGCACATATTGATGCAATAAGTAATTGGTACAACAATAGACTCACACACACACCTCAAAACCTGGTTGGAAATGTCAAATATGTCTTTGCTCTTTGAATTTTTCATATTTTTTATAACTTTGTAAACGTCCGCACAAGAAACATCCCTCCATTTGAAATTGTTGTGTGGAGAAGGCAGGCGCTCCATGAAGTCCTTAGCTGTCAACTGAGGTCGCTCAATGCCGTCTCTTGCATCCTGGACTGATGAGAGGTAGTATTTGTTGAACTCCTCTGGTGGAATCTCGATGATTTGTGACTTGAAACCTCCATTCCTCACTTTGTTAACAAGGGTCCATGCAGCTTTTGACTTGTTGTCAGATTTTTCAATGTAGCCAGCATTATGATTGAGCTTTGCCTTATTCAGTTCATCCTTATAGATTTTTTTACTTTTTTTGTATGCCAATTGTGATTCTTCGCTTTTATTTAGTAGGAAAATAGTTCTGAAAGCCATCATAGTATTCTTCAATTCAGCCAATTCTGTGGTGTACCAATTTGATTTTTTTCCAGTTTTCCGTGTCTTCTTACTTTCTTTTATAGGTATACTTGGGCATATTTCGTTGAATATTTTGTAGAAGACTTCAAAGAAATGATCAAAAGCAGATTGGGCCTCCTTTATACCCTCAAAAATTTTCCTCCAATCCACTAACATCAATCTATTCTTCAACCTATCAAGCCTTTTTAGTGATACATTTCTTGCAAACTTTTTCAATGAAGGCACCTTATCATTCATTGAATTATTTGAAAATGACAAGTGGATACCAGAGTGGTCTGAAAAATTGAAATTCAGTATTTTCAAATGAATGTCTTGTTTGTCGACTGTGGTGATGACATTATCCAGACATGCTTTCTCTCGTGTAGGCAACATATTCAAATAATCCATGTTAAATTCGCTTAGGAGGTTTTTGAACTTCTGCACACTGGATTGTTCTGTTGCTACATCAAAATGAGCATTGTAGTCCCCGCCAATAAATATTTCTTTCTTAAACTTGAATAGGTAGAAAAGAAGATGCTCCAACTTTTCCATAAAGAGAATAGGGTCTCCTGATGGTGATCTGTATATGCTCACTAAGATCACTTTGTACTCCTTCAGGTGAACAGCTGCTGCTTCAAATGTAAGTTCCTCGCATATCCAAGCTAAGTCAATTTCTTCATAGTTTAAATTCTGTTTCAAGTACACCGCTACTCCTCCTCTTGAGTGATCTTTTCTGCAGTAACTTGAGGCCAGGACGTAGTTATCAATCACCTCATATCTCAGAGCATCATTCCGCTTCCAGTGCTCACTGAAACACATTACACTAAAATCGTGCTGATCAGCCAAATGGGAAAGAATGTTCAATTTTCCTGAGATTCCTTGTAAATTCAAAAAAAGAACTCTTTGCTGGTAGTCAGCATTCTCATCCAGAGCTGCATTAGTTTGTAACGGGCTACTAAAATCTGGCTCTGATAGCGATACATTATTACCTATCACTTCACGTCTAAAAAATGTTTCCCATGTAAAGGAATAGCCTGCTCAGAAACACAGTTCTTTTGTACTCCTGATGAAAAACTGTCTACAAAGTTTATTATCTTCTGTGAAATTATTTTTTTCCCAATATAGTTAAGATGGAGCCCATGAGTTGTATGAAACCGTCTGCCTACATTACTCACATCCAGGAATTGACAATTATTGAAATATTTACACAGTTTAGCAATCTCCGTATTAACCCTCTTTACCTCTTGATTGATGCATGACCAATCTGCCAAGTCGTGACGATGAGGTACAGAACAAACGATAACTTTCGATTGTCGAAGTTCTTGTAGTTTTTTTCGCAAATTTATCAAAAAATCCTTCGCTTCATTCCTACCAACATCGTTTGTTCCACCCAGCAACACTACACAGTCGTCTGATCGAATATCAGCACAATTGTCTGGTCCTACATACTCAAATTTAGCTCCAGATTTGATGGTCGAAACAACTGAATAGTCACTAATCTTACTGATAATATTGTTCAAGTTTCGTCCATGACTGTCTGCAAATAAATGGATTCTTCCAAAACTTCTTTTCCGTTGTTCGTGAGATTTAGTAGTGTTTTCAACCTTTTTTTCAGTCAAATGTATTCTAGGAATGTGTTTCACCCCTCTGTTCCCATTCAAAACATCACTGTTACTGTTCAATGAGTCATTATGTTCTGAATACTCATCCAAGCAGGAGAATCTATTGTTTGTCATTACAGGAGAGGAAAAATTTGATTTATTCAATTGTTGAGGTGACATTCCACTATATCTCATTGAATTATTTCTCTTTGAAGAAGTCGTTATCCATTGCTCATTTTTAGATTTTAAAATATCGAGTTCCGTCTGTATTTTATTTATTTTTTCCTCTTTTTTCAGACATACTTCACTCAAGTTGCTTTTCTGTTTACTGAGTTCATCATAAGCTTGCTTGAACTCTTTCATTTCTGATTGCATGAACTGAATAGTCTTACTTAGGTTATCTATTTCCTTTCTGAGCTCACCATTGGAAATATGTAGTTCACATTTTCCACAAAACCATTTTTCCTCACAGATTGATAGTCTTTGATACTCTATTTCATTAATAACAGCACATTCTATGTGGTACCAACTCTCACATATGTGCTCGCAAAAAACAGCAAGACAATCACCCGCAATTAAATTCATACACGTACCACACTTGGAATTCTTCAATCTTCGCTTCATTATCAATTTATAGTCTGTCTAACAGTTTTATAAAAGATGTAGAACTTGATGATAGATACAAAATGCTTGTTATAATGGTGATAGGATAGTAGCAACAGGAGAAAAAGGAAAGCGCCAAGAGAGCGTTCATGGCATGGTTTAGATGAGGAAGCTCCTGAGATCACAGGTAATAATGGAAAGATTAGAATGGGAGGAAAACGGTGAATTTTCGAGAAAGCGAACTAAAAAAAAATAATAATAATTTGTGATGATTATATTATGTAGATGTAATTATCAAGAAGAAGTCGTCTTATTCTTCATTTAGTCAATATATCAGCAGCAGTAAGAAATCTTTCTCCGCAAAGATAAGCAATTTTATTTTTAAAAATTATCAGTTCTGATAACAAGACTCTTCCAATAACTCAAATTCAACTACTGTACTGCTGATAAATATGAAGGGAAATACCAAGGGAAATTCCTCAATATTGGTAAATTAGTCTACATAGAAGAAAGTTGCAGACTTGACTAATCTGTATAGCTAGACGAGTATTTTTCCATTCAGACCTTTCTCAGACTGGATGTTAGAATAAAGATGCACGATTATCTCCTCTATTCAAGCTTATACTCACTATCTTGTGTGTACAATCCAATAACCGGTGTTTAATCGAACTCACTCACACAAAATTTGCACTTAAAACTTTCAAAAACCCCTATTAATTTGCTAAAAACAACAGAGCATACTTATAGAGCATTCACCGGTAGACTCCACGTCTACCAACCCCCTGTTGTAACTAGATTACAACAAATTATTACAATGCCTCGAAAATGAATCCTGGACTGGTGTGATGGATAACATCGACATTCAAACCCTCGTACAATCTTTTGAACAAACACTTATTACCCACATAGAAAATGCAACCACTCAAATCAAGGTATCACACAGAAACAGACCATTAAAAAACTGGATCACCCAAGGATTAATTAGAGCTATACAGACTAGGAACAAATGCACAAAAAACTACTGAAACAACCTAATAACAATGAGCTAAAAGAACTCTATACTCGCTATAGGAATACTTTAAACAAATTATTGAAGGAAACCAAAATCAATTACTATAGAAATAAATTGGATCAAAGTAGAGGTAATGCTAGGAAAACATGGAACACAATAAACGAGATACTTGATATCAAAAAGAGAGCTTTGAATAATGATATTGATCCTGAGGTCCTGAACAAACATTTTTCATCTATTGGTAGGAAGTTGGCAGAAAAGCTAAACAACGAAAATGTAACCAATATACAACCTCAAATCAGTCATCATAATTCTAACAACTCACAAATTGATTTCCATAACTCTTTTTTCCTATTCCCGACAAATGAATCAGAGATTATTCAAACGATAAAAACACTGAAATCCAATTCAGCACCAGGCGTAAATAACATAAGTAACAGTTGTTTAAAAAACATAGCTCACAGCATTGCTAAACCTGTAAATATCATAATTAACAGATGCTTTGAAGAAGGTTTCTTCCCAGATGAATTCAAAGTAGCCAAGATTGTACCTTTGTATAAATCTGGTGATGCTAAAAATCCGACTAATTATCGTCCGATAAGCTTGCTCAGCGGTATTTCAAAGGTTATGGAAAAAATTATAAAAAAGCGTCTTACACAATATTTGAGATTGAAGGATTTTATTCATCCCAGCCAATTTGGTTTTCAAGAAGGCAAAAATACAGAGGATGCTATCTCGTTACTAGTAAGAACTTTAACTGAAAATTTTAGTAGAAGAAAGAAATCTATTGCAATATTTATGGACCTCACCAAAGCATTTGATACTATTCCACATTCAAAACTTTTGGAAAAACTTAACCGTATTGGAATTCGAGGATTACCCTTAAATCTTTTCTCGAGTTACCTGAGAGGGCGATCACAGATATTATCAAATGGGAATAAATCCAGTACTGAATATATGCTCGACTATGGTTTGCCACAAGGAACTGTTCTTTCTCCAATCTTATTCATAATATACATAAATGACCTCTTGAACCTGCACTTGAAAAATGGTCAAGCAATTTCTTTTGCCGATGACACTACTCTAATTTTTCTGGTCAAACTTGGGAGGCAGCTAGAACTTCAGCTGAGAAGGGTTTTTCGGAGGTCAAAGCTTGGCTTGACAATCATACTCTAACCTTAAATTATAAAAAGTCTTCCTTTATTACTTTTACACCAAATACTGCAACTCAACCATTGAATCAAATAATTTTGAAAAGTCACAAGAATAGCTGTAACGGACTAGGTTCAGGCTGTGACTGCCCTTCACTGGAGAACTCGAAGTCTGTTAAATACCTGGGAGTAATGATTGACCAACATCTAAGATGGGATACTCATATTCAGTCATTATGTCATAAAGCCAAATATCTAATACAAAAATTTTATAGAATTAGCCTCTTGAAACTACCACAGCTTGCCAAAATGACCTATTTCGCTTACGCTCAATCTGTTCTGCAATACGGGATAAGAGTCTGGGGAGGCGCAGCTGAACGACACATTGGTAAGGTTTTCAACATACAAAAACATATAATAAAAATTGCACTTAACAAGCCGCGGCTCTACCCGACCAGAACACTTTTCGAGGAAAGCAAAATACTATCAATCAAACAGCTCTATTTAAAAAACCTAGCATTATACGTGGTAAAAAATAAAAATTTATTTAATATCCGGTATACTCCATACCATACACGTCGAGTTTTTAGATCTTCTGACATGACTGAAACAAATCTTAGTGTTTGTAGGATGCAATTTCCTTATAGGTGTGATAAGCTTGTGAATATAATTCCCCAAACCTTGTTTGCAAATTCTCCACCAAATAAACTAAAGATTGAAACCATAAATTGGATCAAAGCATCCACTGACTTCTCTGGTAACATAAGATAGTATTTTTGTGATTTGGATCGTTTCTCACTACTTTCTCCACTATATCAGAGCCCTAAGTTTTTCTAGCCCAATATTATCATTCGAGCTTACCGTACTCTAAAACAGCTTTATGCTTTTCTCATTTGCGTTCCTGTTGTGCTGTCTAGCCTAGCGATGTTTAAAATGTATAACTCCACTTTGAAGATTCTTCTACCTGCTTTTCAATTCCATTATTTACTACTTTTTTTGTATGTAATTTTTATCTCCTACTTTTTAATCCTACTTTATTTCACATTATTTTATGCCACTTTGTTTATAAATTTTTTGTAATCTATTTCTTTTTGAAGCTCACGAACGGACGTAAGTCTTGTGAGCTCCACATTCTATTTCTTGTAATAATTATGTACATTGTCAATTTGATTTTCTATGTTGTACAAGAGATGAATGAATAAACTTGAACTTGAACTTGAACTTGAACTTGTTACCAAACGTCTCAATCTGTAATCGTCTGTACTTATGAATAATGTAGTCATATAGATTCTACGCAAATGTCAACAAGCCTGCTGACGTAATTGGACACGCTCGCTGCTGATCATGACTCAGTTGAGAATATTTATTTGCTGAGCAGCTCTCCCTAGAGTCTGCTTAAATGGCTTTGTAGTGTACCTTCCTTCAATTTAAGAGTTTCCTTCCTCCAAGAGTCTCGTTCCGGTTGCTTCTTGTTGTTCCTTATTCTTCAAACTTGTTCCCTTTTGTTCTTTCTTGCTATTTTTTCTTGTTCCTTATTCTTCATGCTTATTCCCTTTGATTTTTCCTTCGTATTCCTTCTTGTTCCTTCTTGATCCCTCCCGTTCGCACCCGTTCCTTCTTTTATTGTGCCGTTGTGAAAAGGAGCTTTAGAGCAGAGAAAAGCAGAGCAAAAATTGTTCCTTATTCTATCTTCTTCTTGAACCTTTTTCCTACTTGTTCCTCCCTGTTCCTTCTTGTTGCCTTCTGTCCTTTCTTGTTTATCTCACTTTCTTCTTGTTCCCTCCCGTTTCTACTAGTTCCTTCTTCCATTGTGTCGTTGTGACCTCCTTTTAGAGCAGAGCAAATATTGCTCCTTATTCTCTCTCTTTCATGAATCTTTTTCCTACTTGTTCCTTATTTTCTCTTTTTCTTGAATCTTTCTCCTACTTGTTCCTTCCTGTCCCTTCTTGTTGCCTTCTGTTCTTTCTTTTTCATCCTAGTTACTTCTTTTTCCTCCCCGTTCCCACTCGATCATTTATTGTGCCGTTCTGAGCCCCTTTTAGAGCAGAGCAGAACAAAAATTGTTCCTTATTCTTCCTTTTTCTTGAATCGTTTTCCTACTTGTTCCTCCCTGTCCCTTCTTGTTGTCTTCTGTTCTTTCTTTTTTATCCTAGTTACTTCTTTTTCCTCCCCGTTCCCACTCGCTCCTTTATTTATTGTGCCGTTCTGAGCCCCTTTTAGAACAGAGCAGAAGAAAAATTGTTCCTTATTCTCTCTTTTTCTTGAATCTTTTTCCTACTTATTCCTTCTTGTTGCCTTCTGTTCTTTATTGTTCATCCTAGCCCTTCTCCTTCCTCCCCGTTCTCATCCGTTCATTCTTTCATTGTGTCGTTCTGAGCTCCTTCTAGAGCAGAGAAGAGCAAAAATTGTCCTTATTCTAACTTCTTCTTGAATCTTTTTCCTACTTGTTCCTCCCTGTCCCTTCTTGTTGTCTTCTGTCATTTCTTGTTTATCCTACTCTCTTCTTGTTCCCTCCCGTTCCTACTCGTTCCTTATTCCATTGTGTGGTTGTGACCTCCTTTTAGAGCAGAGCAGAGCAAAAAATATTCCTCCTTCATCATTCTTCTCCCATCTTGTTCCGACTTGCTCTTTCTTGTAACTCCTTGTTTCTCCTTGATCCTTCTTCTCCCCTCTCACTTTTTCTTGCTATTATGCCGTTGTGACTTTCTTCAAGAACAGAGCAAAAAAGCGCTATGTGGCTCAGCACTTGTTCACTTGTTTGGCTCAGCAAAGCACTTGAAATTTTAATGGAAACAGCCGACGCTCGGTTAATTTTTAAGCGATGTTTGTAGCTGCTTCGACGCTCTCCAACAGGTGCCACTAAATAATGCTTACTCAGCTTAGAATGCCAAGGTCGTTTATGGTGTAAGGAAGCGAGATGGAAATTGGAGGAAAACTATGGTGAGGTCCAAGTTATAATGGCAGTGGAGAGAGATAGGAGAACAACGTTGCCGATCCTAGTTTCTAGAGAAACCATACTAAATAAATATAATTTTATTGCTGTTCAACATTACAATAGTTATGGGAAACGTCAGAAATTATAGTTCAGAGAACATAGTCAATCAATATAACATGAAGTCTTAATGTAGAGGAAAGATACCGTTGAATTTAAAGTTGTGTTGCATTATTCGTCTCTGTTGAAATTTAGTTACTAAAAATCGATTACTATAGTGAGGTCCACGTTATAATGGCAGTGAAGAAAGATAGAACAACGTTGCCGATCCACTGTCTAGACAATGCCTTTTATAGACGTTAGCTGATACAGGTTTATTGATGTAATATTAAAGGTTCATTCTCGTTTGAAATAATCAATAATTATATTTTATCAAACAAGATATTATATTTTTCTATACTTTCATAATGAATTTTCATAATTAAGATGGAATATTTTGTTGAACAATTATTAATTCTACATTGTTAAAAGACAATCTGGCAACATAGCAAAGCGAGAAAGAGATAGCACTATCCGTTTTGTTGAATGATAGACAAGGATAACAAAACCATTGCTTAACAAACACTGACATTATAACGTGGACCTCACTATATTTTTACGCATTCTCATCAAAAAATGAATAAAATATTAACTACTCTCATTAATGATATTTTGTTCATCGAAAAAATATATATTTTTTCCAATTATTAAATGATACGTTTTCATAATATTATTGAGCTAAAATATTTTGTTGGTTATTTTTTTTCTAGATTGTTCAACATACCTGATATCCCACCATATATTATATCGATGCAACTTCAAAGTTTATGAGATTTTTCATTGAATATAAGGAGAAGTATGGAAAGAGTATTTTCCAAGAATATATTATAGTTTTTCCACTGAGAGAATCATATGAATAAATGGGAAAGTTTTATTCTCAAAAAAGCAACATGTTACAAACACTTGAAATATAGATAATTATACAATAATTTTATATAATAGTGTCACGGAATTTCTT